>NC_065588.1:28764787-29067818 GCF_024542745.1 Macaca thibetana thibetana | reverse complement strand
AAAATCTCAGGTCCCAACTGTGACACCTTTTTTATTACAGCATAGTTCAACAGCATGATTTGAAGGTTCTTTGAACTACTGTGATTTTATGTCAAGCCAAATTCTGGAAGTTAGTCTATTAAAGCTCTTTACATCATATGCTAAATATCAAAACATGGTAACCACAGTATTCTAAAAATTATTTTTTTAAGAAATGAGAACCTCTACCGAGCCATATAAGAACATCTACCAGTCTTACTAGCTTGTGGAATTACCTTTGCATACACACCCTAAGACAGCAGAGTAGGGATGGGTCTCCTTGATGTTATTTATCAAATACAGCCATCAACACTGAAGACTGAGGGCACAGCAAAAATGAGTCTAAAAATATAAATAAGTTACTTGACACTCCAAATTCGAGACACAAGCAACTATGTATAATTCTCTTTTCTCTATGAAATAAAATACTAATAAAACCAACAAAAATGCGACCTGAGAATATTTTCAACCCCATATATTTTCAAATACAATGAATGCATATTTACTCAGAAGAAATTACACACAGACAAGAGAGCATCTAATTAGCAAATTTTAGTTTTAAAAACATATTTTTGACTTTGTGATGTTTATAGGCAAGTTTGTTTATGTAAAATAAATCACATCCCAGTGAATGTCTTAAAGTTACTACAATGTTAATTCATTTAGTACCGGCCTGACTAATACATATCAGTTGAATATGCCTTGGCAGTATGCAAGTGGAAGAGATTGAAATAGATACTATCACGGTTTATAAACAAAAAGGAGACCAACTAATGTTACATGAATCTATTCACACTTGAGAGTGCCAAAGTTTTTAAGTTACAATGCCAATCCCCATGATAGTGAAATAATAGACACAAACTGCCCTGGGTTTCATTCACCCATACAAATGAGGTGGGGTCTCTGCAGGAGCAGGTGTGCATGGCAGGAGTGCACACATGCCCACAACATGAGATTCTCACTCTGCCCATGCAGGTGAGGCGTGGAAGGACAGAAATATTTTGGATGCTCTCCTCAAAACTGATGGAACACAGACCCAGGAAAAGCCCCCCATCACCATAACGTAACCATTCCAAGTAGAGGCATGTAATTGGGATGGGCTCTGGAAGTGGATTTGAAGTAAATGTTAGTGATTCATCCAGGACTGTAATTTCTAATTTAGGAGAAACACAGGTGCCTGAGTTTATAATAGATCTCTCTTTTGAAACCTCCAGCTATGCACTGCTGATTTGTTATAATGGTAGAGGTCCTGAAATGTCCTCTTTTAAATATACATGACTTGGAGAAGGGACTGATTCTAAGAGTGGGGCAGGAAAAATCCAAGATGATTTCAGAGCATCTTGTATCACAAATAAGGTAGTACACAAGTATTGGATCATCTATTTTATTAATAAGTATGCCAGGTGATGCTAAGGTCATCAGTTCTGAACCCTATTTGGACAAGACTGCCTTGGAACAACCACCACAACATTTTATCTTTCAGTAAGTGGTTGAGGGATATGAAATGGTGGTGTTTCCCAAGTTAAAGTCAGATTGACTGCACTACCAAGCAGTTTCTAAAGTAAATCTGTCCTTAAGTTGAGGCGACTTGCATTATTTATGGACCATTTATAAAAAATCAATGTTTTTTATAGTTTATCAAACTACTGAGTGTTTCTCAGGATAGGGAATGTTCTACCAAGATAAATAATGGAGGCCACAGAGCAAGTTATGGTGTATATAGAAACATGACCCAATCTCCCAGTAGCTATAACCCTACCCTTAAAGCAAAGGGAGTTAGTGAGCTTACCCAGCCTTTCTTTCCCTCTATTGTTGAATTTCCCCTTTTGCTGGTGCCAATATTTTCCTTTTTCATGGATTATTCTTTCATTTTAGTAAAGCATGTCCACTAAAAATCTCTTGAGAAAAAAATGCATGGGAGGTAATTTGCAGACTTCCATGTCTGAAATGATTTCACTTGTATCCACATATTTGATTGATAGTTGAAGTATCAAATATTTTAAGGCGAAATAATTTAACTAAAGTTTAAAACTCTCCCGACAATGTTTACTGCCTTGCCTTGCCATCTTTCATCTATCAATTGTGCTGGACCATACGCCATGCTTATTTTCTACTTTCTCCTTTCTTTATAGCTCATTTCTTTCTCTGACAGTCTTTAGGATCTTCTTTTTGTCCCAGGTATTCTATAATTCATGTTGTTATGTGCTTGGCTATTGATATTTTCCACTAATTTAGCTGGAATCTCATGTTATTTTGTTCTGGGAAGATTTCTCCTATTTTTAAAACATAATTTACCGTCTTCTATTTTTCTGGTCCTTTTTTGGGATTCCTGGTCATTAGATATTGAGTCTCTTGATCTGATGATACAGGAGTTCTCATAGCTTATCTCATGTGACCCATGTGGTTCCTGTCTATAAGGAGTTCACATATTTTCAATTTTTTTTTTTTTTGAGACAGAGTCTCACTCTGTCACCCAGGCTGGAGTGCAATGGCAATGGTGTGGTCTCAGCTCACTGCAACCTCTACCTCCGTGGTTCAAGCGATTCTCCTGCC
Organism: Macaca thibetana thibetana; assembly: GCF_024542745.1. Classification (NCBI taxonomy): domain Eukaryota; kingdom Metazoa; phylum Chordata; class Mammalia; order Primates; family Cercopithecidae; genus Macaca; species Macaca thibetana. Next base: position 29,065,247 of record NC_065588.1, on the reverse strand, counting down.
TCAGCCTCCTGAGTAGCTGAGACTACAGGTGCATGCCACCACATTTGGCTAATTTTTGTATTTTTAGTAGAGATGAGGTTTCACTATGTTGGTCAGGCTGATCTTGAACTCCTGACCTCGTGATCTGACCGCCTCGGCCACCCAAAGTGCTGGGATTGTAGGCGTGAGCCACCACACCTGGCCAGTCACTTTTTTTTCTATTATTATACTTATGATTCATCTTAGAAATTTATGTCCTTGATAGTTGTCCAACAAATGTTAACCTTAATTCAGCTTTAGTCAATGTGGAATTTTTTTCTTTTTTTGACCAGGAAACTGATGTTGGAGAGAAAAAGAATGTTTGACTTCATGATCTTGGTGGGGTCCTTTTCATAGCAATTCAATTGTTAGAGCTCATTTAGGTGTAATCTTAGTCTTAAATCAGTTTCTTGGTAACTGGGTGAAGACCCATTTAGTGTCAAGAGCATGCTTAGATGATCCTAGTGGCATTATTTCAAGCTCCCATGTATTTCATTTGTAACCATTAGAAGAGTCAATCAATCCTTGGCTTATCAAATGAGGTTAATTATGGTCAAAAATGAGACCACAGTGAAGTCAGCTAAGCATCAGCTTTAAAAGTGTTGTTTCTAAAGGCAATAGCTAGCTTTGCTCTTTGAATATTGGACAACTTCAGAGTCAGATATTTGAAATGTCAAATTTTAAATTCATGTATGTAGGTGGTGTGATTTCCCGACATAATGCTAAATATGGTTCATTTTCACTTTCTTGATATTTTGACCTCTAGTGTAGACTATACCGTCTTCATGTGTTACACATAGACTAGGCTAGGGTTTGCCTTCAACCATTCATTATCTTGATGTCTTCTTGGGAAACTTTGGGATATTAAGCCACTTTAGATGGGTTTGACTATATTTGCTATAGCATCAGGTGCTATTACCTATCACTCTTTTTTTCTTTTCTTTTTTCTTTTTCTTTTTTATTTATTTTGTATTTATTATTATTTTTTTTAGGGTTTTTAACGTGCAGGTTTGTTACATATGTATACTTGTGCCATGTTGGTGTGCTGCACCCATCAACTCATCATTTACATCAGGTATAACTCCCAAGCAATCCCTCCCCCCTCCCCCCTCCCCATGATAGGCCCCTGTGTGTGATGTTCACCTTCCTGGTCCAAGTGATCTCATTGTTCAGTTCCCACCTTGAGAACATGCGGTGTTTGCTTTTCTGTTCTTGTGATAGTTTGCTAAGAATGATGGTTTCCAGCTGCATCCATGTCCCTACAAAGGACACAAACTCATCCTTTTTGATGGTTCATAGCGATTGCCACATTTTCCAATCTGTCCTGATGGACATTTGGGTTGCCTCCCAATAAACATACGTGTGCATGTGCTTTATAGCAGCATAATTTATAATCCTTTGGGTATATACCCAGTAATGGGATGGCTGGGTCATATGGTACATCTAGTTCTAGATCCTTGAGGAATCGCCATACTGTTTTCCATAATGGTTGAACTAGTTTACAATCCCACCAACAGTGTAAAAGTGTTCCTATTTCTCCACATCCTCTCCAGCACCTGTTGTTTCCTGACTTTTTAATGATCGCCATTCTAACTGATGATGAGCATTTTTTCATGTGTCTGTTGGCTGTATGAATGTCTTCTTTTGAGAAATGTCTGTTCATATCCTTTGCCCACTTTTGGATGGGGTTGTTTGTTTTTTTCTTGTAAGTTTGTTTGAGTTTGGATATTAGTCAGATGAGGGATTGTTTTCTCCCATTCTGTAGGTTGCCTGTTCACTCATGGTAGCTGCTGTGCAGAAGCTCTTTAATTTAATGAGATCCCATTTGTCAATTTTGGCTTTTGCTGCCGTTGCTTTTGGTGTTTTAGACATGAAGTCTTTGCCCATGCCTATGTCCTGAATGGTACTACCTAGGTTTTCCTCTAGGATTTTTATGGTATTAGGTCTAACATTTAAGTCTCTAATCCATCTTGAATTAATTTTCGTATAAGGAGTAAGGAAAGGATCCAGTTTCAGCTTTCAGCTTTCTACTTATGGCTAGCCAATTTTCCCAGCACCATTTATTAAATAGGGAATCCTTTCCCCATTTCTTGTTTCTCTCAGGTTTGTCAAAGATCAGATGGCTGTAGATGTGTGGTATTATTTCTGAGGACTCTGTTCTGTTCCATTGGTCTATATCTCTGTTTTGGTACCAGTACCATGCTGTTTTGGTTACTGTAGCCTTGTAGTATAGTTTAGTCAGGTAGTGTGATGCCTCCAGCTTTGTTCTTTTGACTTAGGATTGTCTTGGAGATGCGGGCTCTTTTTTGGTTCCATATACTTTAAAGCAGTTTTTTTCCAATTCTGTGAAGAAAGTCATTGGTAGCTTGCCATTGAATCTATAAATTACCTTGGGCAGTATGGCCATTTTCACGATATTGATTCTTCCTATCCATGAGCATGGTATGTTCTTCCATTTGTTTGTGATCCTCTTTTATTTCACTGAGCAGTGGTTTGTAGTTCTCCTTGAAGAGGTCCTACATCCCTTGTAAGTTATTCCTAGGTATTTTATTCTCTTTGAAGCAATTGTGAATGGAAGTTCATTCCTGATTTGGCTCTCTGTTTGTCTGTTACTGGTGTATAAGACCGACCCCACAGAAATACAAACTACCATCCAGAGAATACTATAAACACCTCTACGCAAATAAACTGGAAAATCTAGAAGAAATGGATTTTTCCTGGACACTTACACTCTTCCAAGACTGAGTTGAATCCCTGAATACCAATAGCAGGCTCTGAAATTGAGGCAATAATCTAATAGCCTCAGATGGATTCACAGCTGAATTCTACCAGAGGTGTTGGTACCATTCCTTCTGAAACTATTCCAACATTGAATCCTCCCTAACTCATTTTATGAGGTCCTGATACCAAAGCCTGGGGCCTAAGTTGCAATAAAATTCTCTGGAAGGCAAGAAATATGTACTATTGTTATAACGCCATTCAGTAATACCTGCTTTATCATTTATTTTTTCATTTCATTTTCATTCTTTTTTTCTTTTTTGTCTTCTTGCAATATGGCCTAGTGGAACTAGCATGGACTTGAGAATCAGACAGACATGGATTCAATTCATGAATCTACCACTTGTCCTGGCTTTGTGACCTTGGTTGGGCTAATTAATCTTTCTAAGCTTAAAGCTAAGGTATGACCAAATATGCCGATTTTGAAAAACCGTTACCAAGATTACATAATAAAATGAATCTCATCTTACTAACATGTAATTAACATGTGTAATTTTGAATAACATGATTCTACTAATTAGGGTGTTTTTCAAACCTTGTTGTTCACCAGAATCACCTGAGATTACTTTAGGTCTCCCTAAGTTGCAATAAAATTCTCTGTTACTATTGTTATAAAAAAAATACAATGCCCAAGTCTCAGTGATTCTGACTTGATCAATCTGGGATAAGGCCCACACAGTAGTAATTTTTCAAGGTCCTAGGTAATCCTAATGTACAGCCAGCATTGAAAACTCTCTGATGAGAATTCAGTGAATGACAGCAATCATCATTCTAGGGTGAGGATGAAAAACTTCTTAAGAAACATACAATGGTAACAATTCTTAAGCCACCACAGGGAAGATGAGAATCTGTGGGCTACAAAAATAATCACCTTACTTTCACCTATCTGCATGATTGGCAGTGCTAGAGAAAGAGTCATATGGGGCTTTCCTTGTTTCTTATGTACCTAGAAAGACTCTTGAACATGGCTTTATAGATCCTGGGCTAAAAATAGACACCAGTTGTCTTAATACTAGTAAGATTTAAAAGAAACATATTTTTAAAGTAGTTATTACTCAGGGATACTCCACCTATCCTCATATACAAAATTTGATGTGAAATTAAAGAAAAACATCCCTTAAAATAAGTCAAAATAATTATTAAATGTAAATTTACAGATATCTCATGCTGAAATTCTTTAAAAATTTATTTCTTTATAAAATTTCAAAAGAAAAACCAGTTTGGAAAGCTTTAATATGGGTACCAAAGAAAGTTTTAAGCTATTTTAAGATAAACAAAAGTCGAAAGTTTTTCATAATCTTATTTGGAAGAACATGTACAATTATGGTTTTTGCTTTCCGTCTAAAACAACCCATAAATCTCATAATTAAGTTATTCCACACTTAAAAGGTAACTCTAGAAAGTAAGTCAAAATAAACATTTTAGCATACTAACAAAACCAGAATAGGGATAAGGCCACCAGGGAAGAACTGACTTCTTTTGCAGCTTGCCCAGAGGTCTGAATACAAGGAGAATTAACATACCCTATTATGTCAAAAGTAAATAACATTATTATTCTTATTATTACTGATAATAATAATTTTTCATTACACTGGAAGAGACTGTATGAACAACAAAAATAACCACCTAAAGGAATTACTGCAATGTTTGGAAATGTAAGATAGAAAATTTGCAATAGGATATTTGTTCTAGAATATACATATAAAGTCACATCAAAAGATAATGGTATATAACCTGGTGGTTTTTCCCATGAAATGTAACTAACATGGTATTAACATATTTTATACTATTATAGAACACCGAACCATTTCTAGGCACTCTGATAAGTGCATCATCTTATTCAATTTAATTTTGACTCACAATAACTTAAACATTATTATCCTTGTTTTACCATTGAGGAAACTGAGCTCAAAGAGATTAGGTCCTTGCTATTCAAAGTGTGGCCCACCACCAGCAGCAGCAACAGCAAAGGTGTTGCCTGGGTACCCAAAAGAAATGTGCAAGGATAGGCTTTTCCCCAGAACTCTTGATTGGCATTAACAGATTAAGGAGATCTCCAAGTGATTCTTATGTGAGAGTAGCACTGGTATAAAAGTGAGTTGCCCAAGGTCAAGCAATTAGCTGCTACTTTTTACGAAGGTAAGACTGTGAAACTGAGTATCATGCAGGGCACTCATAGGCCAACCCAGAATTAAGGAGGATAATGAGGGTTGTATACTCCACAGGTATGAGTGACAGATGCATCCCTCTGCATTCACAGCAATGAGGGTCTTCTGCCCTGACTCTGACGAACAAATTCCATTAGCTTCTCCAACTACCCAAGGTGTCCATGCCTCAAAGTTTCCATCCCCTCCCCACTCCATACACAGGCATAAAAGCATTATCTTCGATGGGGTCAGAGGAGGAAATGCTCCACTCTCTCCTTGCTGTCGTTGTCATCAACATCTCCAGCTGTCCTCTGAGCGTGGGTGTTAGCTCACGTTCCTATAATGAAGTCCCTCATAGAACAGCACCACTTGTGGGAATCCTAATAATTGAAGATAGTTCTTACTGTAGTTCTCTAACCCTTTGCAGAGGTAAAGCCCCCTCATTCATGTCTGGAAATCCCTATGGGTATCTCGTGTGTGTTCAGTTAAGTCCTGTCAGCTACCACTTGGTACCCTCTGTTTTTCTCTCCTGCCTCTGCCTGCACAATTTTCCTATTTCCAAATCCCTTCACTGTATCCACAGACGCTGCCCTTCAGGGGCTCACAACTGTGACTTTTCCTGAGAAATTCTCTGCCACCAGGCGGCCACCAACACAGTAATCCTGGAAGTGCTTTGGAGATCAATGCTGCTATAACTTGTGCAGCGTGCAGGAAGAAAGGCATTGTCCCTTCAGGGACATCACTGGGGAACTCATAGCAAAGCCCAATTCACAGGACCAACTCAGCCCTCTTATCTCTCAACTAAGTCTTCACTACTGGGCCAGGCTCCTCTGCCCGGTCCTCTCTTGTGCTACACTATCTGTCCACATCTCTGTATGTGGCAGCTTTGTACAGTACCTAGTACAGAGATGCCCAATAAACACCGATTGTTTTGAATAGATGAACGATTTCTCTCCATAGTTCCTCATACAAATTCTGGCAGGCCTGGCCTCCAAGTCACCAGACACTCTCAGGCATGTCTTAGCTACCTTAGCGAAGACAGCGCTCACTGAGGATCCCTTCCGTTAATAAGAAGGATGGATTCTGAAGAGATTGGTGCTGTTAAAAATTAGAAAGGAGACACTACTGCAGTCATTATTCTCTTGGAATGCTCGTGTGAAAATGGGGTGTTCTCTTCTTCTCTCACCTGCAGGCCTTGTAACCTGAACTCCTTGGTCTCATTTCTGAAGGCTGCCTCTTCTCCTGAGTGGCTTCACTTGGGATTTAAAAACTACATGAAGTCGAGGTTCAGACCTGGCTTCCTCGGCTCCCAGATGATATGGCCAAGTGGGAGTGATCAAGACTGCCAGCTCCTCAGCTGAGGCCTGTTTCTGTCACATCCCAGCCATCTGCTTGTTGCAGCTGCCCGTGACCCAACACCAAGAAGACAGGCCTTCTCCCGGTGACCCTCACACAGTGTCACCTTTGTCCACAAATATCTAGTCTTGTGGAACATGTGGATTAAGACACCAGTGAATTCTTGTCTGTTTGGGTTCATGTCTTTCTATTAGGACAAGAAATATATAACCAGAGACTAAAACTAAGTGTTGTAAAATTAGTGGTAACATTTTGTTTAATCCTGAGAGACACTTTGTGAGTACAAACATTTGTTAGGGGCGGAGACTGAGAATGAGCCAAATTTTTTAATAAATTAGCTTGCTAAGAAGTAACACAGTTGGCAGGGCACGGTGGCTCAAGCCTGTAATCCCAGCACTTTGGGAGGCCGAGACGGGCGGATCACGAGGTCAGAAGATCGAGACCATCCTGGCTAACACGGTGAAACCCCATCTCCACTAAAAAATACAAAAAACTAGCCAGGCGAGGTGGCGGGCGCCTGTAGTCCCAGCTACTCCGGAGGCTGAGGCAGGAAATGGCGTAAACCCAGGAGGCGGAGCTTGCAGTGAGCTGAGATCACGCCACTGCACTCCAACCTGGGCGACAGAGCAAGACTCTGTCTCAAAAAAAAAAAAAAAAAAAAATAACACAGTTAATAAGGGTTATAGGCTGGATTAAAATTCCTATCTGGCTGCCTCCTGCATATGTGCTCAGAGTCTTTGGAAAAGTGTGGATGCTGAGTTAAGGGAGTGAGGATCTCTACTCCCAGTGGAGCATCCCTGTGAGAGCACACACTCATCCAAAGCTGAGACAGAATCAGTGGCTCTAGGGTTAAACGGCCTTAAGTGAGGGAAACGATGGACATGGTGTTACTTAGGTTTGTCCCTCATTGCATTGATAGATGCTGTTAAGCAAGTTCAGTTAAAGATTGGTTTAGAGTAATTCCTACAAAAATGCTCAACAGGATCGACTGTGGACACCTAGTCCAAGATGGTGCTCAACTGTCTCTACATAACTGTCAGCAAGAGACTCAGAAAAATAATGTGGGCCCTGGTGTCCGTCTACACACTGCTGATTAAGAGATCCCTGAGATTGGGAAGAAAAAGAGGTTTAATTGAACTTACAGTTCCATGTGGCTGGGGAGTCCCCAGAATCATGGTGGGAGGCAAAAGGCACTTCTTATGTGATGGTGGCAAGAGAAAATGAGGGAGAAGCAAAAGCAGAAACCCTTGATAAACCCATCAGATCTCATGTGACTTATTCACTATCACGAGAATAGCATGGAAAGACCAGCCCCCATGATTCAGTTATCTCCCCCTGGGTCTGTCCCACAACACAGGGGAGTTCTGGGAGATACAATTCAAGTCGAGATTTGGGTAGGGACACAGCCAAACCATATCACCTGGGAATGGTTCTGTCAGGAAAATGTGCTGCCACTGCCAGTGGGAGGCCATGCCAACAAGGGCCACCATTATTGTGACCCAGTGATGAGACATGCACTGCAATATATTGCCAACAATAGTTGCTTCTACCGAGAGCCAATTCTTCTCTATGGGTTACATGGAGGCCACCCACTGGCACAACCCTGGGAGAAAGTCCAAGGCCACCCTTGGGAACCCAGATAACGTGTAATCTGGGGAGACCTGGCTCCCTTCACTACTCCCAGGCTGAGTCACATTTGTGGGGATAGAGTTTGTTGATCTTTGAGGAAACTCTTCACTGAGGATGAATAACAAATTCCCCCATGAAAACCTGGCAGGATTAGAGGCAATGAAACTTGATGTTTGGGGAGCCTTCTGCAGAGAATTACAGTCATGACTGGGTTCCTTGGCTAGGAAGTGCTTGGAGAGGGAGGGTTACATGTTATCATTTGCCATTTGCTTTGGGACATCTGGTCAGCAGCTGTTGACAGAAGACTCTCTTAAACTTTGAGGGTCATCACCATCACTGAGCAATGATTTTTTTTTTTTTTTCTTCTTTAGAGCTGATCTTATTCTTCTGGCACTTCCACTTTGCTCACATCTATTTTTGAGGTTTAACCTAATTCCCTCCTGAAATTTCTGGATGTTTCTCTGAGGCTCTCGCCTTGCTCTTTATTTCCAAACACTTTTTTGGGAGTTCTATTTACATGACTTTGCTTAAACGTTCCCAGACTTCTCTCATTCAACTGTGTCTGCCACCAGCACAGGTCATTCTTTCATCATTTCATTTCTGTTTGGGTCTTGTCTTGCAGTCCCCTAAATGTTCCCTTCCTGGCCCTACCGCCAAAATATGTCACTCTTCACTCTCACACAAAAACGCCCTTAGCAATGTTTACATATAATAAGCTACCTTTTTCCAGTGCTTGAGAAATTCTCTAGGAAAAACTTTGTCATTTGTGGAGGCTTCTTTAAACTCTATCACTCTGCTGATTTTCCAGGTAATTACTGCTAACTGCAATGCTTGTGGACTAAGAGCAGTCTTGGATTACCTTGTCTTTACCTTCCCCAAGCAAGCCAGGAACACTCCATGGCACTAGGCAGAGTTTCTGAGGGTGGGAGGTCACTGCTAATTCTTCCCTCACTGGAAATGTGCCACGAAGTGCTGTTTGTCCCACAGGCTTGGGGTGGAGACTAAATGACATAATGATATCAATGTGTGTTAATAAATACAGTGCTTTACTCAACCCAACACAACTTCTGGCCATCCTTCCTTTCGCATTATATATGTCTTTGATGCAAAGGATTTTGGAATTCCTTTCAAGTCATCATTTGCATTCTCACGTACTTCTTTTGTGATCCAGTGACCCCACACAGCTGATTCCTAGGAAATTTGTGAATTTGGAGTCTTTGCAAAGGCCTTACCTTATATGTATACATTATTATTTTCTAACAAATTGTATTTCTTTACTGATATGAATAGTATTAAAGTTGCTGAAGTTTTCTTTTCCTAATTCCTTTTTCCTTTTCTTACACAGAGAATTTGCTTGAAATACATAATAAATTCTCAATACGGGGTACACTTCTCCACTACATTCTCAGATGAAGATGCTGTGAGACCTTTAATTAATTTTTTTTGGTAAAATAGTTTCAGTGATTTTTTTTAACCTAAAAGTCTTTTCTCATTACTGTTGATGAAATGTTGTAAGCATCATTTCCTATCTTGTTCAGCCTCACCTTCTTGGGTAAGGGTAAAAAGACTATAGACATTCATGTTTAATGCTGACATGTTTTATTGAAGATAATCTAGACCAATATGTATTAATTCTTCTTCTCCTCATTTTAAATTTAGAAATGGAAAATATACTCTAAACTTAATCAGCAAATGAATATACACCATAAAATGGGTGTATACGAAGGTCAAAAATATCATAAGAACCAAGAAGTAATCTTCCTTATTTAATTAGCTTAATCATTTAGTCATATAGTTATAGCAAATATGCATTATACAATAGGTTTAAAAATGAATTCTATTCTAAATCAGGCATATAATTTGTATACGCAGAAACAAGCTTATCTAATTTGATGAATTTTTAAACACTTATTTTAAATTGATAGTTAATAATTGTGCATATTTATGGAGTACGGAGTGATATTTTGATGCATGTATACAATATTTAATGATCAAATCAGGGTACTTAGCATATCTATTACATAAAACATTTATTATTTACTTGTATTGGAAACATTTATAATCCTCCCTTCTAAGCTCTTTGAAAATATACAACAATTATTGTTAACTATAATCATCCTATGGTGCTACAGAATAGTAGAACTTATTCCTCTATCTAACTATAATTTATATAACCGTAATTTTATACCTATTTTACCCATCCATGAGCATAGGATGTTCTTCCATTTGTTTGTGTTGTCTATTATTTCTCTCAGCAGTGTTTTGTAATTTTCCTTGTAGAAGTTTTTCACTCACCTCCTTGGTTAGGTATGTTCCTAAGTATTTTATTTTATTTTATATTTTTTTCAGCTATTGTAAAAAGGGGCGAGTTATTGATTTGATTCTCAGCTTGGTCGCTGTTGGTGTATAGCAGAGCTACTGATTTGTGTACATTAATTTTGTATCCTGAAACTTTGCTGAATTTATTTACCAGTTCAAGGAGCTTTTTGGATGAGTCTTTTTCTAGGTATACGATTATATGATAGCAAACAGCAACAGTTTGATTTCCTCTTTGCCGATTTGGATGCCCTTGATTTCTTTCTCTTTTCTGATTGCTCTGGCTAGGGCTTCCAGTACTATGTTGAATAGAAGTGGTGGGAGTGGGCATCCTTGTTTTGTTCCAGTTCTCAGAGGGAATGCTTTCAGCTTTTCCCCATTCAGTGTAATGGTGGGTGGGTTTGTCATAGATGGCTTGTATTACCTTAAGGTGTGTCCCCCGTATACCGATTTTGCTGAGGGTTTTAATCATAAAAGGATGCTGGATCTTGTGAAATGCTTTTTCTGTGACTATTGATATGATCATGTGATTTTAATTTTTAATGCTGTTTATGTGGTGTATCACATTTATTGATTTGCATATGTTAAACCATTCCTGCATCCCTGGTATTAAACACACTTGATCATGGTGGATTATCTTTTTGATATGCTATTGAATTTGGTTAGCTAGTTTTTTGTTGAGGATTTATGAATCTATTCATCAGTGATATTGGTCTATAGTTTTGTTTTTTGTTATGTCCTTTCTTGATTTTGGTTTTAGGATGACACTGGTTTTAGAGTATGATTTAGGGAAGATGTCCTCTTTCTCTATCCCATGGAATAGTGTCAACAGAATTGGTACCAATTCTTCTTTGAATGTCTGATATAATTCAGCTGTGAGTCCATCGAATTTTTTTGTTGGTGAATTTTTTTGTTGAATTTGCTGAATTTTTTTGTTGTTGTTGGCAATTTGTTTACTACCATTTCAATCTCGCTGCTTATTATTGTTCAGTTTCTATATCTTCATGGTTTAATCTAAGAGGGTTGTATCTTTCCAGGAATGTATCCATCTCTTCTAGGTTTTCCAGTTTATGCACGTAAAGGTGTTCATAGCAGCCTTGAATAATCTTTTGTATTTCTCTGGAATCAGTAGTAATATGTCCCATTTCATTTCTAATTGAGCTTACTTGGATCTTCTGTCTTCTTTTCTTGGCTAATCTCCCGAATAGTCTATCAATTTTATTTATCTTTTCAATGAACGAGCTTTTTGTTTCATTTATTTTTTGTGTTGTTGTTGTTGTTTTGTTGTTGTTTTGATTTCATTTAGTTCTGCTCCGATCTTCGTTATTTCTTTTCTTCTGCTGGGTTTGGGTTTGGATTGTTCTTGTTTCTTCAGTTCCATGAGGTATGACCTTAGATTGTCTATTCATGCTCTTTCAGACTTTTTGATGTAGGCATTTAATGCTATGAACTTTCCACTTAGCACCGTTTTGCTATATCCCAGAGGTTGTGATAGGTTGTGTAACTATTATTGTTCCTTTCAAACAATTTTTTAATTACCATCTTGATTTTATTATTGACCCAATGATCATTCAGGAGCAGGTTATTTAATTTCCATGTATTTGCATGGTTTTGAGGGTTCATTTTGGTGTTGATTTCCAATTTTATTCCACTGTGGTCTGAGAGAGTACTTGATATAATTTTGATTTTCTTAAATTTACTAAGACTTGTTTTATGGTGTGTCATATAGTCTATCTTGGAGAATGTTCCATGTGCTGATGAATAGAATGTATATTCTGCAGTTGTTGGGTAAAATGTTCTATAAATATCTGTTAAGTCCATTTGTTGTAGGGTACAGTTTAAGTCCATTGTTTCTTTGTTGACTTTCTGCCTTTATGACCTGTCTAGTGCTGTCAGTGGTGTATTGAAGTCCCCCACTACTATTGTGTTTCTATCTCATTTCTTAGGTCTAGTAGTAATTGCCTTATAAATTTGGGAACTCCAGTGTTAGGTGCATATATATGTGTGTGTGTGTGTGTGTGTGTGTGTGTGTGTGTGTGTATAGGATTGTGATATTTTCCTGTTGGACTAGTCTTTTTATCATTATAAAATGTCCTTGTATGTCTTTTTAAATCACTGTTGCTTTAAAATTTGTTTTGTCTGATATAAGAATAGCTAATCCTGCTCGCTTTTGGTGTCCATTTTTGTGGAATATCTTTTTCCATCACTTTACCTTAAGTTTATGGGAATCCTTATGTGTTAGGTGAGTCCCCTGAAGACAGTAGAAATTTGGTTGGTGAATTCTTATCCATTTTTCCATTTCATAGCTGTGTGTGTGTGTGTGTGTGTGTGAGAGAGAGAGAGAGAGAGAAAGAGAGAGAGAGAGAGAATAGAGAGAGAGAGAGTCTTGGTATCTGGTCAGACTGGAGTGCAGTGGCATGATTTTGGCTCACTGCAACCTCCGCCTTCTGGGTTCAAACGATTCTCCTGCCTCAGCCTCCCAAGTAGCTGGGACTACAGGCACACACCACCCCACCCAGCTAATTTTTGTATTTTATTAGAGACTGTTTTTCACCATGTTTGCCAGGATGGTCTCCATCTCTTGACCTCATGATCCTCCCGCCTCGGCCTGCCAAATTGCTGGGATTACAGGTGTGAGCCACCACGCCCAGCCTATTCCATATCTTTTAAGTGGAACATTTAGGCCATTTACATTCAATGTTAGTATTGAAATGTGAGGTACTGTTCTATTTATCATGTCATTTGTTGCCTGAATAACTTGGTTTTTTCATTGTGTTACTGTTGTGTAGATCCTGTGAGATTTATGCTTTAAGGATGTTCCATTTTGGTGTTTATTAAGGATTTGTTTCAAGTTTTTGGGCTCTTTTTAGCAGTTCTTGTAGTGCTGACTTGGTAGTGGCAAATTCTCTCAGTATTTGTTTTTCTAGAAAAGACTATATATTTTCTTCATGTATTAAGCTTAGTTTTGTTGGATTCAAAATTCTTAGCTTATAATTGTTTTGTTTAAGGAAGCTAAAAATACGACCCCAATTCCTTCTAGCTTGTAGGGTTTCTGCTGAGAAGTCTTCATTAATCTGATTAAGCTTTGCTTTATAGGTTACTTGACACTTTTACCTCACAGCTCTTAAGATTCTTTTCTTCATCTTGACTTTAGATAACCTGATGACTATGTGCCTAGGCTATAATCTTTTGTGATGAATTTCCCAAGTGTTCTTTGAGCTTCTTATATTTGGAAGTCTAGATCTCTAGCAAGACTGGGAATATTTTCAATTATTCCCTCAAATATTGTTTCCAAACTTTTAAATTTCTCTTCCCCCTCAATAACACCAATTATTCTTAGGTTTGGATGCTTAACATAGTCCCAAACTTTTTGAAGGCTTTGTTCATTTTTTAAAATTATTTTTGCTTGTCTTTGATGGATTGTGTTAATTCAAAAGCCTTGTCTTTGAGCTCTGAAGTTCTTTCAACTGTTTGTTTGATTTTGTTGCTGAGACATTCCAGTGAATTTTGCATTTCTCTAAGTGTGTCCTTGATTTCCAGAAGCTGTGATTGTTTTTTATTTATGCTATCTCTTTCACTGAAGAATTTTCCTTTCATATCATGTATCACATTTTGATTTCTTCAAGTTGGACTTCACTTTACATCTTGTAGTCCCCAGTGTCTGTTGTTCTCATCTTTATATCCATGTGTACCCAATGTTTAGCCCCCACTTATAAGTGAGAACATGTGGTATTTAGTTTAATGTTTCTGTGCACAGTCACTTAAGAAAATGGCCTCCAGCTGTATCCATGTTACCGCAAAGTACATGATTTCATTCTTTTTTATGGCTATATAGTATTCCATGGTGTATATGCCCCACATTTTCTTTATCCAATCCACTGTTGATGAGAACTTAAGTTGATTCCATGTCTTTGATATTATGAATAGCACTGTGGTAAACATATGGGTGCATGTGCCTTTTTGGTGGAATGATTTATTTTCCTTTGGGTATATACTGAGTAATAGGATTGCTGAGTCAAAAGGTAGTTCTATTTTCAGTTCTTTGAGAAATCCTCAAACTGCTTTCCACACTGGCTGAACTAATTTACATTCCCACCAGCAGTATATAAGTATTCCCTTTTTCAATGCAATCAGGCCAACATCAGTTATTTTTTGACTGTTTAGTAATAGTCATTCTGACTGGTGTGAGATGAGATCTCACTGTGGTCTTGATTTGCATTTCTCTGATAATTAGTGATGTGGAACATTTTTTCATATATTTGTTGGTTGCTTGTATGTCTTCTTTTGAGAAGTATACGTTTGTGTCCTTTGCTCATATTTCAATGATGTTATTTTTTTCTGCTAGGGAATTTTTTTTTTTGCCCCAGTTTTCTGTGGTTGTCGTTAAATAGCCCATTCAGCAAAATATTATTTGTTTAAGTTTTTTACAGGTTCTGTGTATTAGACATTTGTTGGATGCACAGTTTGTGAATATTTTATTCCATTCTGTAGGTTGTCTATTTATTGATAGTTTCTTTTACTGTGCAGAAACTCTTTAGTTTAATTAGGTCCCACTTGTGAATTGTTTTTGTTGCAATTGCTTTTGAGGACTTAGCCATAAATTATTTGCCAAGACCAATGTTGAGAAGGGTATTTCCTAGGTTTTCCTCTAGAATTTCTATTGTTTGAGGTCTTACATTAAAATTTTTAATTCATCTTGAGTTGATTTTTGTGTATGGTGATACATAGTGGTTCAGTTTCCTTCATCAACACATGCATAACCAGTTATCACAGCACTATTTATTGAATAGTGAATCCTTTTCCCATTGCTTATTTTTGTCAATTTTGTCAAAGATCACTTTGTTGTAGGTATATGGCTTTATTTCTGAGTTCTCTATTCTGTTTTATTCGTCTGTGTGTCTGGTTTTGTACCAATATCATGCTATTTTGGTGACTGTAGCCTTGTGGTATAGCTTGAAGTTGGGTAATGGGGTTGCTCTGACTTTGTTCTTTTTGTTTAGGATTCTTTGGGCTATAAACTCTTTTTTGGTTCATATGAATTTTAGAAAAATTTTTTTTCTAAGTCTGTGAAAAATGACATTGGTAGTGATAGGAATAGGGCTGAATCTGTAGATTGCTTTGAGCACTATGACCATTTTAATGATATTGATTGATATGGTTAGGCTTTGTGTGCCCACCCAGATCTCATCTTGACTTATAATCCTCATAATCTCCATAATCGCCATGTATTAAGGGAGAGACTGGGTGGAGGTAATTGAATCATGGAGGTGGCTCACACATGCTATTCTCATGATAGTGAGTAAATGCTCATGAGATCTGATGGTTTTATAAGATGCTCTTCCCCCTTCACTCAGCACTTCTCCTTCCTGCTGCCTTGTGAAGAAGGTGCCTTGCTTCCCTTTTGCCTTCCACTATGATTGTAAGTTTCCTGAGGCCTCCCCAGCCATGCTGAACTGTGAATCAATTAAACCTCTTTCCTTTATAAATTACCCAGTCTCAGGCAGTTCTTTATAGCAGTATAAAAACAGACATTGATTCTTCCAATCCATGAGCATGGAATGTTTTTCCATTTGGTTGTGTCGTTTCTGATTTCTTTTAGCAGTATTTTATAGTTCCTCTTGTAGAGATCTTTTAACTCCTTAGTTAGACATATTTATAGGTATTTTCAGGCTATTGTAAATGGGATTGCACTTTTTATTTGGATCTCAACTTGAACGCAATTGGTATATAGAAATGCTACTGATTTTTGTACATTGATTTTGTATCCTGAAACTTTACTGTAGTCATTTATCAGTTCTGGGAGACGTTTAGCAGAGCCTTTAGGGTTGTCTATGTACAGAATCACATTAATGAAGAGAGATAGTCTGACTTCTCGTTTTCTATTTCAATGACTTTTATTTCTTTCTCTTGCCTAATTTCTCTTGCTAGAACTTCCAGTATTACCTTGAATAGGAATTTTGAGAGTGGGCATCCTTGTTGTGGTCCAGTTCTCAAGGGGAATGCTTTCAGCTTTTGCCCATTCAGTATAATGTTGATTGTGGTTTGTTATAGATGGCTCTAAATATTTTGGGTATTTTCTTTGTATGCTAAATTTGGTGAGAATTTTTATTATTAAGGTATGTTGGCTTTTATCTAAAGCTTTTCTGTATCTATTGAGATGATGATATAGTTTTTGTTTTTAATTCTGTTTATTTAGTGAGTCACATATTGATTTGCATATGTTGAGCCAACTTTGCATCCCAGGAATAAAACCTACTTGATTGTGATGAATTAACTTTTTGATGTGCTGCTGGATTTAGTTTGCTAGTATTTTGTTGAAGGATTTTTTATGTCTGTGTTCATCAGAGATATTGGCTTGTAATTTTCTTTTTTGTATCTTTGCCAGATTTTGGTATCAGAGTGATGTTGGCTTCATAGTATGAATTAGGTATTTTAGGTTTCAGTAGGATTGGTACCAGCTTCTCTTTGCAGATATGGTAGAATTGGGCTGTGAATCCATCTGATCCAGGTATTTTTGGTTGGTGTTTGATTGATTGATTGATTGATTGATTGATTGATTGATTCAGATGGAGTCTCACTTTGTCACCCAGAATGGAGTGCAGGGGTATGATCTTGGCTCATTGCAATCTCCACCTCCTGGGTTCAAGTGATTCTCCTGCCTCAGCCTCCTGAATAGTTGGGATTACAGGCATGCACCACCATGGCTGGCTAATTTTTGGTATTTTTAGTAGAGATAGAGTTTCAACATACTGGCCAGGCTGGTCTCGAACTCCTGACCTCGTGATCCACCCGTCTCAGACTCCTGAAGTGCTGGGATTACAGGCATGAGCCACCATTCCTGGCCGGTTGGTATGTTTTTTATGACTGATTCAATTTTGGAGCTAATTAACAATTTATTCATGATTTCAATTTCTTCCTTTTTCAATCTTGGAAGGTTGTGTGTTTCCAGGAAATTATTCATTTCCTCTAGATTTTCTAGTTTGTATGCACAGAGGTATTCGTAATAGTCTCTGAGGATATTTTGTATTTCTGTGAGGTCAGTTGCAATATCACCCTTGTCATTTCTGATAGTGCTTATTTGGATCTTATCTCTTTATTTTTTCATCTAGTTAGTGATATATTAACCTATTTTATCCTTTAGAAGAACCAACTTTAGGTTTCGTTAGCCATTTGTATGAATTTTTGGGTCTCAATTTTTTTCATTTCTGCTCTGATTTTAGGTATTTCTTTTCTTCTATTATGTTTGGGGTTAATTTTTCTTGTTCTAGTCCCCTAGGTGTGATGTTAGATTGTTAATTTGATATTTTCTAGTTTATTTGTTTAAGTTTTTTAGTGTATTAGATTTGTTGGATGCACAGTTTGTAATACTTTATTCCATTCTGTAGGTTGTCTATTTATTGATAGTTTCTTTTAACTGTGCAGAAACTTTTGTTTAATTTCCCACTTGTGATTAGTACTGTAAACTTTCCTCTTAACACTGTTTTTTTTTTTTGTTTGTTTGTTTTGTTTTTTGTTTTTTGTTTTTTGTTTTTTTACTGCATCCCAGAGATGCTAGAATATTGTATCTCTGTTTTCATTTATTTCAAACATTTTTCAAATTTCTGCCTTAATTTCATTGTTTACCCAAAAGTCATCCAGGAGCAAGTTGTTTAATTTCCATGTAATTGTGTGGATTTTACAGATCATCTTAGTATTGATTTTTGTTATTATTCTACTGTGGTCTGAGTATATGCTTGGTATAATTTTGATTTTTTTGAATTTATTGAGACTTGCTTTATGGCTGAGCATGTGGTCAATCTTAGAGATTGTTCCATGAGTAGATGAAAAGAATGTATATTCTATGGTGGTTGGGTGGATTGTTGTGTAGATATTTAGTTTAACTTTATTGCTACAACAATCTATCTTATGCTGTCAGATGGGTATTGAAGTCCCCCACCAATATTGTGTGGCTGTCTAAACCTTTTCATACGTCTAGGTACTTGTTTTATTAATCTGAGTGCTCCATTGTTGGGTGCATATACATGTGGGATACTTAAGTCTTCTTGTAGAATTGAACACTTTATCCTTATGCAATTTCCCTTCTTTATCCATTTTTACTGTTGTTGGTTTAAAGTATGTTTTTGGGTTTTTTTTTTTTTTTCCGATATAAGAATAGCAACCTCTCCTCTTTTTTGTTTTTTTGTTTTCACATGTTGCAACACCCATACTCTCAAAATAAAGTCTCCCCTTACTTTGAGGATATGGGTGCTGTAACATGTGAGATACATCTCTTGAAGACAGCAGAGGATTGGGTCTCATTTATTAATTCAATTTGCCACTCTGTGCTTTTTAATTGGGGTGTTTAGACCATTTACCCTCAAGGTTAATATTGATATGTAAGGTTTTGATCCTGTCATGATGTTGTTAGCTGGTTGCTTTGTAATCTTGAATGTGTAGTTGCTTTTATATGGTCTATGAGCTGTGTATTCAAGTATGTTTTTGTGGTAGTAGGTATTGTTCTTTTGTTTCCATGATTAGAACTCTCTTATGAATCTCTCCTAAGGCTGATCTTGTGGTAATAAATTATCTTTGATTTGCATTTCTCTGATGGCAGTGATGATGAGCATTTTTTCATGTGTCTGTTGGCTGTGAATGAATGTCTTCTTTTGAGAAATGTCTGTTCATATCCTTTGCCCACTTTTTGATGGGGTTGTTTTTTTTTTTTCTTGAAAATTTGTTTGAGTTCTTTGTAGGTTCTGGATATCAGCCCTTTGTCAGATGAGTAGATTTTTAATAAGTCAGGAAACAACAGGTGCTGGAGAGGATGTGGAGAAATAGGAACTCTTTTACACTGTTGGTGGGATTGTAAACTAGTTCAACCATTATGAAAAACAGTATGGCGATTCCTCAAGGATCTAGAACTAGATGTACCATATGACCCAGCCATCCCATTACTGGGTATATACCCAAAGGATTATAAATTATGCTGCCAGAAAGACACATGCACACGTATGTTTATTGCGGCACTATTCACAATAGCAAAGACTTGGAATCAACCCAAATGTCCATCAGTGACAGATTGGATTAAGAAAAAATGTGGCACATATACACCATGGTAGAATACTATGCAGCCATCAAAAAGGATGAGTTTGTGTCCTTTGTAGGGACATGGATGCAGCTGGAAACCATCATTCTTAGCAAACTATCACAAGAACAGAAAACCAAACACCGCATGTTCTCACTCATAGGTGGGAACTGAACAATGAGATCACTCGGACTCAGGAAGGGGAACATCACACACCGGGGCCTATCATGGGGAGGGGGGATGGGGGGAGGGGGGAGGGATTGCATTGGGAGTTATACCTGATGTAAATGACGAGTTGATGGGTGCAGCACACCAACAAGGCACAAGTATACATATGTAACAAACCTGCACGTTATGCACATGTACCCTACAACTTAAAGTATAATAATAATAAATAAATTAATTAAACTCTCTTAAATAAATAAATAAATTATCTTATTGTTTGCTTGTATGGAAAAGATTTATTACTCTTTAACTTATGAAGCTTAGTTTGGGATAATATGAAAATTCTTGATTGGAATTTCTTTTATTTAAAGATGCTGAAAATAGGCCCCCCCATCTCTTCTGTCTTGTAATATTTCGCTAAGACTGCTATTAGCCCGATGGGGTTCCCTTTGCCCTTTATAAGTAATATGATTGTTTTCTTTAGTTGCCTTTAAGGTTTTTTTCTTTCACATTGACCTTGGAAAGTCTGATGACTTTGTTTCTTGGGGATGGCCATCTTGTATAGTACAGGGATTCAGAGAATCCCTTGAATTTTCTTCTCAACCTCTCTAGTGATATTGGGGCAACTTTTGTGGACTATATTCTCAAGTATTTTTCCAATTTGCTTACTCTCTCTTCTTCTTTCTCAGGAATGCCAATGGGCATAGGTTCGGTCTCTTTATATAATCCCATATTTCTCTAAAGTTTTGCTCGTTGAAAACTTTTTTTTCAATATTTTTGTCTGACTGGGTTGAATGCAAGGACCAATCTTCGAGCTCTGAAATTCTTCTGCAGCTTGGTCTAGTCTGCTGCTATGACTTCTAACTGTATTTTGAAATTCCTGTAGTAAATTTTCTAATTCCAGAAGTTCAGTTTGGTTTTTTCCTAAAATGACTATGCCATCTTTCAGCTTTTGGATTGCTTTACTGGCTTCATTGAATTCCATTTCAACTTTTTATTGAATCTCATTGAACTTTCTTGTCACCTAGATTCTGAATTCTATGTCTGTCATTTCAGATATTTCAATCTGCTTAAGATCCATTTTTGGGAACTAGTGGTAAGGAAACACTGTCTCTTTGAATTGCTGGAGTTCTTCTGTTAATTCCTTTTCATCTCAGAGGACTGGTGTTTCCTTATCTTTTTGAAGTTGCTGCCATTTGGATGGATGAGGCTTTTTGTTTTCATTTTATTTTATCCCTTGAGCGTTTGACTGTGGTGTATACTATATATAGTCACTTGGCTTTGTTTCTGGGTGCTTTGAAAGAACCAAGTTTCTGTATAGTTTCCTTAATTGTTGTTAGTTCCCTGTATTGGGTTTCACATGTCGTAAGTGCTGACGGAATTTATTTCTGTTTGGTGGTGTCATTCAGACTGCAATACAGTGGACAGTGATTAAGAGTAAGAGCCAACAGAAGCTCTTACTCAGTTGCACACCTCTTTTGTATTTTATTGTGTTTGCAACAATTCCCTGGGAAGGGGTGATGGGGAGGCAAGAGATAACTCCCTCACCAATCTGTTCCTGGATGGGCTTTGTGGGACATCCTTGTAATCACTGGTGTTGAACCCACATTTTCTTAGCCCCAAGAGGTGCCCTTGAGGACTACACTCTCCTTTCTCTTAGGGCTGGCCCAAGCCAATGTTCAGGTCACCAGGAGACCCGCAATACCCGAGGACCTGCTAGTCCTTTGTGCTTGGCAGAGTCAGAGCATGTTGTGGGGTATGTCTGCCAATAGTCTGGTGATGCAGTGGGTCAAGAGTAGAGGATTCCTTGCGCAGAGTGGTGGTGCTGCAGGTGTGTAGCTAGTGTGGCAATTGTGGCCCAGCTTTCTTTCTCTCAGTAGATGGCTCTGGGAACTGCTCCGCTTGTGCTCCCACACTGAGTCTGCCTCCAGTGTCTGCCCTGGGAGCAGGTCTAACCAGCTAGTTTTCCCAGATCACTGGGCTGTTTCTAGTGGTGTGGGCCATGAGGCTCCCTGAGGCAGAAGCTGCAGTTGGCAACAGGCTGTACTCTTTCTGGACCAGACTTGCAGAGGTATGAATGCCTAGCTTCTGCACTGGTATATGAACCCATGCCTCACTCTTCCTCATGTTCTGAGATGGGGGTTGCTCTCCTGATCTAGCTCAAACAACAGATCTCAGCTCAATTCCCTTGGGCAGTGTGCTCAGCTCCTGTGAGGTTGGCATCAGGTCTGCATATTTGTTCTTTGGCTCCTTGGGATTAAGCTCTGCCTATGCTGGAGGAATTAAACTGCTCCCAGGCTGTTGGCAAATTAATTAGACAGGTCAGGGGAGGCTGTGCTGTGTGCATCCTCTTGCAGGAGCAGCCAGGCAAGGGCCTTGGGAGGAGCTGACACATGAGGGGAATGCAGATCAAATTTTCCGCAGTCCTGTGGGTAAGGCATGCCTTCCAGGAAGTTAGCAGAGACTAGAGTCACTCAGAGCAAGATGGAGAGCCTCGGGGGATGGATTCCTATGATTGTGTTTTACTGCACCTGCCTCACATGTTAAATCTTCTGGGCTCTGTGGGAGTTCAAGCTCTGCTCGTGCCTACTCTCTGGGCAGTTCCCCCTGCCAATTCAAATGTGTATGAGGGGGTGTAGGACTTGTGATATTCAGGATTCCAGAGGTCCATGGCAGGATTGTTGTGCCCTGGAGTTTCTTCACTCACCCCTTAGGACCTGTTTAAGACTGAGAGCCAGTCCTCGCACTCAGTCAATCTGTACAGGCTTCCCAGCTTCCTCCCTCTTTAACTTTGGTTTCAGTGTTGTCTCTCTACTGCCTTTCAGTGTTTTTCTCAAGAGATCTGTTCAAAGTGTGGTGATTTACTTGATATATTAGTTTCTGTTGGTGGAAGAAGTTTTGCCTGCCTGTGTCTAGTTGATCAACCCCCATGTCATTTGTGTTTTTGAAAATTAGCTTTGCTGGTTATAGTATTCTTGACTGATAGGTTTTTTATCTGTCAGCACTTTAAATATATCATTCCATTCACTCCTGGCCTGTAAGGTTTCTGCTGAGAAATCTGCTATTATTGATGAGGATTCTCTTATATGTGACTTGACACTTGCCTTGCTGCTTTTAGAATTATCTGGTTGTCTTTGACTTTTGACAGTTTGACCATAATGTGGCTCAGAGAGGACCTTTTGGGGTTGAATCTACTTGGAAATCTTTTAGCTTCCTGGATTTGAATGCACTTCTATCTCCCAAGACATTGGAAGTTTTAAGCTACTATTTTATTAAATAGGTTTTCTATGCCTTTCCTCATATCTTCTCCTTTTACAAATCCCATCAGGCAAACATATTTTCACTTAATCGTGTTCCATAAATGATGTAGGCTTTCTTCTTTTTAAAATTCTGTTTCTTTCTTTCATCTGACTGAGTTATTTCAAAAGATTTGTCTTAAATTCACAAATTCTTTCTTCTGCTTAATCTAGTCTATGGTTGAAACACTCCATTGTATTTTTTATTTCATTGATTGAATTTTTTACTTCCAATGTCTCTTTTTGTTTTTAAAATATCTATCTCTTTGTTGAATTTCTTATTTAGATTATGAATTGTTTTCCTCACCCCATTGAATTGTCTGCATGTATTCTGTATCTCACTGAGTTTCCTTAATATTATTATTTTTTATTTTCTCTGAGACATTTTATAGATATCCTTTTCTTTGGGATCTGTTACTGAAGAATTATTGGGATACATTGGAGGTGTTACGTTTCTCATTCTTAGCTTTTTCATATTTCTAGTGTCCCTTTGTTGATATCTGCACATATGTTGGAACACTCACTTTTTCGAAGTTTGTAAAGTAGCTTTTGTAGGAAAATACTTTTTCCTATAGATGGGTGTTAGTTGAGTAGGTTATTTTGACTTTGGTTTATAGTAGATTCATTAATGTTGTCTTATTTTATTTCTTTGACTGTAAGCAATGTCAGTGGTGTCTGCAAGTGCCTCAGTAGCCTAGGTTGGGTGTTTTAAGGTTGAGGCATGGCTTTTCTGGCAGTAGGAGCCACGAGACAGGTCAGTTCTCAGGGCCTGAAAGGGTATGTGTGAGTGTGTGGCAGCTCTGATTGTCAGGGGGCAGGGTTTCCAGTGGTGTTGGACTCTGAGTAGGCCAGTCTTCAGGCCCTTGGCTGGAATGTACAATTCTTCTTTGACTAGAGTGGGAAGACCCACTCGCAGTGGTGGAGCCTTGGCAGGGCAGTCTTCACGTCTTAGGGTAAGCGGTATGTGGCAGCTCCACTTCTGGAGTGGATTTTTTCCCACCACTACATAATAAGCGTGAATACTTGACAGCCGTGATTAAAGATGAGCAGAAATAAGTTAGAAAATGAAGAGTGTCGCTGGGGCTTGTTTCTGGTACTGTGATAAGACTGGTCATCTTTTCCTCACCAATAAAAATCAAAACCAAAACCCAAAAAAACCAAACTGGACAAAATTGGAAAAACCAATATTTCTTGTTGACTATAGACAGACAATAAACTGAGAATAATTTATTGTTGAAATTTTCTTAGAGTATCAGGTTAAAATATGGTAGTATGTGGCCTATTTGCTGGGAGGCTGGGGGGTGGTTCATACTTCTCCCCTACAATTTAGTTGGTGATAACTATAATTTTAATAGCTTGTAATTGACCTCAAAACCTGCAGTTCTGCCACCAGAGGAGGCAGACTTGATTTTAGGCAGGGGATGGAAATTTGCAACTTTAGAACACTGCTGTATTCATTAAAATCAAGTCAATATTAACCTGAATTTGATTATGATAAAATTGCAGTAAGTTAAATATTTTGTATTTCTTAGAGCAAAGAAACCCCTAAAAAATGTGGTTAACAAAAGATATGTGAATTAAAATTTTACACTAAAAAATATCTGTTTAACCTAAGAAAAGGCAGTAAGAAAGGGATAGAGGAACAAAAGAGAAGTGAGACATGAAGAATATAAGTACTTAAATTACATTTTAAATCAGATAAGAAAAAAAGGGTTACAAAATGTATGTATTCAAGTTGTTTTCATGTTTCTCTATGGAGTTAAGTTTATTGGTCCTCATGTTTCTCTATGTGTAAAGTTGCTGTCTTGTGTTCTTTTATTTCAACCTGAAGAACTCCTTTAGTATTTCTTGTAAGGTAGGTTTGGTAGTAACCCATTTTCTCGGTTTTGTTTTATATTGGAACGTCTTAATTTCTCCATCATTTTTGAAGGATAATTTTGCTGGAAATAGAACTCTTGGTTGATGAGGAATCAGTTGTCAATCTTACTAAAGATCTTTTGCACATGATGAATCACTTACTTTGCTCCATTAAAATTTGTTTTTGTATTCATCTTTGACAGTTTGGTTATGAAGTGTCTAATTGTGAATCTCTAAAGTTTATCCTACTTGGAATTCATTGAGTCTGAGATCTGTAGATTAATATTTTTCAATAAATTTGGGAAGGTTTCAGCCATTCAAAAAAACACAATAGCTCCCCTTTGTGGTTTCACTTTTCATGAAATCATGAAAGTCCAAAATACTGAATAAAGAATTCCAGAAATAAATAATTTACAAGTTTAAAATTGCATGCCATTCTGAATAGTGTGATAAAATATTGTGCTGTCCCACTCTTTCCTGCCTGGGATGTGAATCATTTCTGTGTTCACCATATCCATGCCATATAGACCACCCATCTATTAGTCACTTAGTAGCTGTCTTGGTTATTAGATTGAGGATTGCAATATTGCAGTGCTTGTATTAAGGTAACCCTTGCTTTACTTAATAAAGGCCCCAAAGTGTAAGAGAAGTGATGATGGCCATTTGGATATGCCTTTTCTTTTCTGGATTTTGGATGATGCTTCTGCTCTGAGAATAATAGGTGTCAAAACGCTGCACACTCTAAAATAGGTGTTTGGACTCACAATGGGCTACCAGCTTGGCCGCTATTAGTCTTTGTGGTGAGATTGTGGTAGTATTTTCCTCCCTACACATTGAAAAGACACATATCTCAGATGTATCATACTCATACGTCATATTTAGGTATGTCATACTCAGAGTATGAGTAGTTCTTGTCAATGTACTGTGATCAGAAGAAAAAGACATTTGTCACTTCCTGATTAAGGCAATGGGGGTGCTTTATGTCTTTTCCTGATGTAGAGAATCTGCAGACACATTTTGAAATGAAAGAGTCACCAAGTTGTTAAATCTCTATCTGCTTAAGTCTTGGAGTAGATGTGTAGATCAGAGTCTCCAGCTGATTGGTGTTAGACATAAATCATAAATGAGAGATCCATTTGTTCTATTAAGCTTTTCTGAGTCTTCAGGATGGATTTTTTAGTATGTCAGACATAGACTGACACAGCTTGTCATTCTCCTCCAAACTGTACAATGGGAATCTAAAAATGTATTGAGAGGTTGATAGAAGGGAATAAATATTTTTGGAAAATGTTACATCTATGCTCTTCAGTTTCTTCCTTTTAACAGTAGGGCTGGAATATAGAATAGGCTATCTATCCCCAGACACCAGTTAGGTGAGTGGTTTTCCTACCGTTTTACTTCAGAAAACCATTCAAAATTCCCTAGCATTTGAGGAATATAAGGACTAGAACCTAACTCATACTGAAAATAAAAATATTTAAAGGCAAGAAGCTGGCTGAAGAGGCGCCCAGTTGTAGAGTGGGAGGAAAGAATTGCAGAGGAAATAAACATCTCCTTCACCACACCTGAGGAAAAGTCAAGTATATCCTATGGAGTAGAGATACAAAACCTACAGAAGGGAGCCAAAATTGAGTCTTGAAAGTGGTCCTACTCCAGTTGTCCAGTCGGGGGTGAGAGATAATCCTAACAGAAATAATTTCTGAGGTAGAAGAGTGGGATTTAGTAATCAAGAACCACATTGCAAGGGCTATCAATGGGAGACATATCCTGAATCAAAAAACTAAATATTTATCCTGCATAATGTAGGTGGAGTTTGTCTAACAATAATCACAAAACTCCTTACTGGAAAAAGAATGAGCTTTAAAATTTGAATTCAAGATTAAAACTGTTATACAGATTGGATTGCATTTAAGAACAACTCAATAGAATGGATATAAAAAGGAAATAGTGGCAAAGAATAAATGTACTTCTGCTTATAATTTACTGAGTCAATGCCTTTAATTAATTACTTACAGTGACACAGGAGCATTTGTTATGCATAAAAATTGCAAATAATTTGTAAGACTGAAAGTAGCCATAAAAAGCTATATGTATAAATGTATACATACTAGCTAAGGAGTATATAGGTGGAAGTGGAGCACATGATCAGATTTGCCTTTTAGAACATCATTCTTTAAGAAGTATGAGGTAAAATTGAAAGAAGTTGTATCTCAAAATAGAATGACTAGTCAGAAGGCTATTGCAATTTTCTAAGCAAGAGCTACAAGAGCCAAAACTAAGTTAAAATTTTTGAATTAGAAAGAAAGAGAAAATTCAGGCAGTATTTGAGAGGCAGAAGACGTGGCTTGATTATCAATTATATATAGAAGATTTGAGCTCATACCAAGAATTCTGTCTTAAGATGTTTACTAGATTGAAGAACATCTATGGAGAAGAAATGTGGGTAGAAGGAGAATTCAGTTTGTATTTGATTTGTGGTGCTGGAGTTGCCCCTGGGATGCTCAGGTGGAGCTAGGTATACAGATTAGAAGTTCAAGGGAAAATTCAAGACAGTGATAAAAGTTGAAAATGTAATTGCATTTGTTTTTATCTACCAAAGGTATGGATGTCATAAGACATAGTTCTAATGAGATATAATTGGAAATTCACTGGGTAAGGGATTCAGGAAAGTGTAATTGATTGAGAAAGATAGTTGCCATTTCCTTTGCCATTCTGCCCTTTGCTACTTCCTCTTTCCTTCTAATACCTGGAATGAGATCATAAGACCTGCAGGTACAGCAGCTATTTTGTATCCATTGGCAACAGAAGATGGACAATAGCCTGCAAGTTGGGCTTAGGAGAAAAGAAAAATGGAAAGAGACATAAGCTCTGTTGATATCACTAAAATACTCTAGACTGATTAACTCAGTGTTTCTTCTTTACAGGATAAACAAATCCATAAGAAATTAATCCTTTATTGATGAGATTATTGATGAGATAAATAAATATATAAGTACTTAATCCATTATTGACGAGATCTTATGTTGTTGAGAGAGGAATATAGCCAAAACTAATATAGGAGTTATTAACTCTTAGATAGTAGTTGAACAAGATCATGACTGTAAATGCCTAAGACACTGAACTAAATATTTGGGAGCTATTAACTTACTTGTGACATTCTACACATGTTGAGTTGCTATATGTGTTGGTTTATTCTCACTCTGCTATAAAAATACACCTGAGAATGGGTAATTTATAAAGAAAAGAGGTTTTATTGTCTCACAGTTCTATGGGTTATAGAGGCTTCTGCTTCTGGGGAGGCCTCGGGAAACTTATAATCATTATAGAAGGTGAAGGGGAAACAATCACATCTTCAAATCGCCAGCAAGAGAGAGAGAGCAAAGGGCAGGGGGAAAGTACGACACACTTTCAAACAACCAGATCTCATGATAACTCACTATCCTGAGAACAACAAATGGGAAATCCACCTCCATGATCTAATCACTTCCCACCAGGTCCCTTCCCCAACATTGGAGATTACAATTCAACATGAGATTTGGGTGGGGACACAGAGCTAAACCATATAATTCCGCCACAGCCCCTCCCAAATCTCATGTCCTTATCACATTTCAAAACACAATCATGCCTTTCCAACAGTCCCCCCAAATCTTAACTCATTCTGGAATTAACTCAAAAGTCTGAATCCAAAATCTTATCTGAGACTAGGCAAGTCCCTTCTGCCTATAAGCCTGTAAATTCAAAACCAAGTTACTTCCAAGATACAATGGGGGTACAGGCATTGGGTAAATATTCCATTTCTCAAACAGAGAAATTTGCCAAAACAAAGGGGCTACAGGCCCCATGCAACTCTGAAACCCAAGAAGACAATTATTAAATCTTAAAGCTCCAAAATAATCTCTTTTGGCTCCATGTCTCACATCCATGCAACACGGATGCAAGGGATGGGCTCCCAAAGCCAGGGGCAGCTCTATCCCTGTGGCTCTGCAGGGTGCAGCCCTCTTGGTTGCTTTCACAGGCTGGTGTTGAGTGCCTGTGGCTTTTCCAGGCACATGATACAAGCTGTTGGTGGATCTACCTTTCTGGGGTCTAGAGGAAAGTGGCTCTCTTTTCATAGCCTCACTAGGGAGTGTCCCAGTGGAGATTCTATGTTGAGACTCCAACTCCTCATTTCCCCTCCTCACTGCCCTAGTAGAGGTTCTCCATGAGGGCTCCACTCCTGCAGAAGACTTCTGCCTAGACATCCATGTGTTTTCACACATCCTCTGAAATCTAGGCAAAGGATCCCAAGCCTCAACTCTTGCCCTCTGTGAACTCACAGGCTTAACACCACGTGGAAGCTGCCAAGGTTTTTGGCTTGCACCATTTGGAGCAGTGGCTTGAGACATATCTGGGGTCTTTTTAGCTACAGTTGGAACTGGAAGGACTGGGATGCAGGGCTCCATGTTTTGAGACTATACAGAACAGCAAGGCCCTGGGCCTGGCCCACAAAACCATTTTCCCCCAATTTCCTCCCAAGAAAATAGGTTTTTCTTTTCTACCACATGGTCAGTCTGCAAATTTTCCAAACTTTTACGCTTTGCTGTCCTTTTAAATATAAGTTCTAATTCACATTTCTCTGATGGCGAGTGATGATGAGCATTTTTTCATGTGTCTGTTGGCTGTATGAATGTCTTCTTTTGAGAAATGTCTGTTCATATCCTTTGCCCACTTTTTGATGGGGTTGTTTGTTTTATTCTTGTAAATTTGTTTGAGTTCTTTTAGGTTCTGGATAGTAGCCCCTTGTCAGATGAGTAGATTGCAAAAATTTTCTCCCATTCTGTAGGCTGTCTGTTCACTCTGATAGTAGTTTCTTTTGCTGTGCAGAAACTCTTTAGTTTCATGAGATCCCATTTGTCAATTTTGGCTTTTGTTGCCATTGCTTTTGGTGTTTTAGACATGAAGTCCTTGCCCATGCCTATGTCCTAAATGGTATTACCTAGGTTTTCTTCTAGGGTTTTTATGGTTTTAGGTCTAACATTTAAGTCTCTAATCCATCTTGAATTAATTTTTGCCATCAGAGGAATGCAATCAAAACCACAATGAGATACCATCTCACACCAGTTAGAATGGCAATCATTAAAAAGTCAGGAAACAACAGGTGCTGGAGAGGATGTGGAGAAATAGGAACACTTTTACTCTGTTGGTGGGATTGTAAACTAGTTCAACCATTGTGGAAAACAGTGTGGCAATTCCTCAAGGATCTAGGACTAGAAATACCATTTGACCCAGCCATCCCATTACTGGGTATATACCCACAGGATTATAAATCATGCTGCTATAAAGACACATGCACACATATGTTTACTGAGGCACTATTCACAACAGCAAAGACTTGGAATCAACCCAAATGTCCATCAGTGACAGACTGGATTAAGAAAATGTGGCACATATACACCATGGAATACTATGTAGCCATAAAAAAGGATGAGTTTGTGTCCTTTGTAGGGACATGGATGTAGCGGGAAACCATAATTCTCAGCAAACTATCACAAGAACAGAAAAACAAACACCGCATGTTCTCATTCATAGGTGGGAATTGAACAATGAGATCACTTGAACACAGGAAGGGAAACATCACACACCAGGGCCTATTGTGGGGAGGGGGGAGTGGGGAGGAGGAAGGGATAGCATTAGGAGATATACCTAATGTAAATGATGAGTTAATGGGTGCAGCACACCAACATGGCAGATATATACATATGTAACAAACCTGCACGTTGTGCACATGTACCCTAGAACTTAAAGTATAATAAATATATATATATACACACACATATATGTATGTTCTAGTTTCAGATAATCTATTTGTGCACACATATGAATGTAGGCTGTTAGAAGCAGCCAGGCCAAGTTTTGAATGCTTTGCTGCTTAGAAGTTTCTTCTTCCTGATAACCTCGTTCATCTCTCTAAAGTTTAAACTTCCACAGATCCCTAGAGTAGGGGGACAATGCTGCATGTCTTTTCGCTAAAGCATAGCAACAATGACATTTACTCGTTTTCAATAAGTTTCTCGTCTCCATCTGAGACCTCCTCAGTCTGGACTTCACTGTCCATATCACTATCAGCATTTGGTCATGACTATTCTACAATTCTCTAGGAAGTTCCAAACTTGCCCTCATCTTCCTGTCTTCTTCTGAGCCCTTCAAACTGTTCAACCTCTGCCTATTACTCAGTTCCACAGTTGCTTCTACATATTCAGGTATCTTTATAGCAATGCCCCACTTCTCTGGTATCAATTTTCTGTATGAGTTTATTCTCATATTTCTATAAAAACATATCTGAAAATGGGTAATTTATAAAGAATAGGGGTTTAATTGGCTTGTGCTTCTGTGGGCTGTACAGGCTTGTGCTCTTGGGGAGGCCTTAGGAAACTTATAATCATGGTTAAAGGTAAAGAGGAAGAAAGTACATCTTCACATGGCTAGCAGGAGAGAGAGAGCAAAGATGGAGAAGTGCTACACACTTTCAAACAAACAAATCTCTGGAGAACTCACTCACTATCACAAGAAAAAGAAGCAGGAAATTTCACCCCAAGATTCAGTCATCTCCCACCTGGTCCCTCCCTGAACATTGGAGATTGCAATTCATCATGCAATTTGGGTGGGGACAGAGTCAAACCATATTACCATGTAAGCCAAAAAATATCAGTGTTGTGTCATAATGGAGCAAATGAACAATTAAAGCAAATAAGCCTGAGAAGTCAAGCAAGATTGCACTAGTCATTTATTAGTTTACTAAATTCATTCCACAGTAGTGTGTCAGGCACTCAAAGCTCAGTGAGTGGACCCCTTGGGGGCAGCTGCAAGTGGCAAAAATTTTTCTACATGGATTCTCTTAGTCATTGTGGTTGTCTTATTGGTGAGTTTGTTAAAATATACTCCTACTCTCTTTGTTTTTATGTCATATTCTCTTAACTTCATAACTTCTGGGGATTTCTTAGTCTTGAAGTGAAGCTTCATTGCCATATGTGCTTCAATTTCACGGAAGCAACATAAGCTGTCTCTGTTTGCAAGAGAAAAGGTACCTGTGGGAGGATTAACCATCTTATGGGTTAAATTTTGTCCTCCCCAAATTCATATGTTAAAGTCCTAATCCACAGCACCTCAGAATGTGACCTTATTTAAAATAGGATCATTGAAAATTTAATAAGTTAAGTGTAGATGAGTCATGCTGGAGTGAAATGGACCTCTAATCCATTATTACTGGTGTCCTTATAATGGGGAGAAGTTTAGACATAGACACACACACATACACACACACACACACACACACACAGAATGCCATGTGAGAATAAAGGCAGAGATTAGGACAATGTTCATTTATGCCAAGTGTATTAGCCCATTTTCACACTGCTGATAGATGTATTTGAGACTGGGCAATATATAAAAGAAAGAGGTTTATTGGACTTACAGTTCCATGTGGCTGGGGAGGCCTCACAATCATGGTGGAAGGAGAAAGCATGTCTCACATGGTGGCAGACAAGAGAAGAGAGCTTGTGCAAGAAAACTCCCCTTTTTGAAACCATCAGCTCTCATGAGACTTATTCACTATCATGAAAACAGCATGGGAAAGACCTGCCCCCATTGTTCAATTAATTCCCACTGGGTCCCTCCCAAAACATGTGGGAATTCACGATGAGATTTGGGTGGGGCCACAGCCAAACCATATCATTTTATCACTGGCTCCTCCCAAATCTCATGTGCTTACACTTCAAAACCAATCAGGCCTTCCCAGAATTAACTCAAAAGTCCACAGTCCAAAGTCTCATCTGAGACAAGGCAAGTCCCTTCTGCCTATGAGCCTGTAAAACAAAAGCAAGTTAGTTACTTCCTAGATACAATGGGGGTATAGGTGTTGGGTAAATGCAGCTGTTCCAAATGGGAAAAAATGGCCAAAACAAAGGGGCGACAGGCTACATGCAAATTTGAAATCCAGCAGAGCAGCCAAATCTTAAAGCTCTAAAATGATCTCTTTTGACTCCATGTCTCACATCCAGGTCACACTGATGCAAGAGGTGGGCTTCTATAGTTTTGGACAGCTCCATCTCTCTGGCTTTGCAGGGTACAACCTCTCTCCCGGGTGTTTTCATGGGCTGCCATTGAGTGTCTGCAACTTTTCCAGGTGCATGGTGCAAGCTGTCAGTGGATCTACTATTCTGGGGTCTGGAGGACAGTGGCCCCCTTATCAGAGCTCCACTAGGTGGTGCACCAGTAGGGACTCTGTGTGGGGGCTTTGACCCCACATTTCCCTTCTTCACTACCCTAGCAGAGGTTCTCCATGAGGGACCTGCAGCAAACTGCTGCCTGGGCATCCAGGCATTTTCATATATCTTCTGAAATCTAGACAGGGGTTCCCAACTCTCAGTTCTTAACTTCTGTACACTTGCAGGGTCAACACCATGTGAAAGCTGCCATGGTATGGGGCTTGCACCCTCTTAAGCAACAGCCAGAGCTGTACCATGGCTGGAGCAGCTGGGATGCAGGGTACCAAGTCCCTAGACTGTACACAGCAGAGCGACCTTGGGCCTGGCCCTTGAAACCATTTTTCCCTCCTAAACTTTGGGATGTTTGATGGGAGGGGTTACCACAAAGATCTCTAACACATCCTGGAAATATTTTTTCTGCTGTCTTGGTGATTGACATTTGGTTCCTCATTACTTATGCAAATTTCTGCAGCTGGCTTGAATTTCTCCTCAGAAAATGGGATTTTCTTTTCTATCACATTCTTGGGCTGCAAATTTTCCAAATTTTTATGCCCTGTTTCTCTTTTAAAACTGAATGCCTTTAACAGCACTAAAGTCACCTCTTGAATGTTTTCCTGTTTAGAAATTTCTTCTGCCAGATACCCTAAATCATCTCTCTCAGATTCAAAGTTCCACAAATCTCTAAGGCAGGGGCAAAATGCTGCCACCTTCTTCATTAAACTAAACAAGAGTCACCTTTTCTCCAGTTCCCAGCAAGTTCCTCATATCCAAATGAGATCACCTCAGCCTGGACCTTATTGTTTATATCACTATCAGCACGTTTGTCAAAGCCATTCAACAAATCTCCAGGAAGTTTCCAACTTTCCCACATTTTCCTGTCTTCTTCAGAGCCCTCCAAACTGTTCCAACCTCTGCTTGTTACTCAGTTCCAAAGTTGCTTCTACATTTTCTTTTTAGCTATGCCCCAGTCCTGGTACCAATTTACTGTATTAGTCCATTTTCATGCTGCTGATAAAGAGATACCCAAGACTGGGCAATTTACAAAAGAAAGAGGTTTATTAGACTTACAGTTCCACATGGCTGAGGAAGTCTCACAATCATGGCGGAAGGTGAAAGGCACATCTCACATGGCAGCAGACAAGAGAAGAGAATTTGTGCAGGGAAACACCCTTTCAAAAACCATCAGATCTCATGAGACTTATTCATTATCACAAGAACAACATGGGAAAGACCTGCTCCCATGACTCAATTACCTCCCACAGGGTCGCTCTCCCACAACACATGGGAATTCAAGATGAGATTTGGGTGGCGACACAGCCAAACCATATCACCAAGGAGCATAATAGAATTCCAGAAAAACACCAGGAGCTATGGGAGAGACATGAAAAAAAAGTTCCCCTCACAGCCCTCCGAAGGAACCCACCTGCAGACACCATGATCATAGGCTTATAGTCTCCATATCCAAGAGCAAATAAATTTCTGTTGTCCAAGCCATTCAGTTTGTGATACTTTGTTATTGCAACTCTAACAAACTAATACAGAGGCTTTAGTTTCTTTCCCTTGATATTGAAATATTCTTCCTATTCTTTACTTTTGCTTTTCTTTTTCTTCCCAGAGTCCCAGGATTTCTTGGGATTTTCCTTTCTAATCAATCTTCCAAGGAATATTCTGTTTAGGGGCCCACGTTGCACTGCATTTATATTTCAAAACCAAAGTCCATTAATGGTTTTCCTCTTGATGACTAAGTTGGAAAGGTTGATTTAATCCATTCTTTAAAGTGTAATTCAACATTTATTTATGTCTCTACTCATTCTACTGGATTCTCAGAGTGTGTAAAAATGAACTGCTGTAGAGGTTGTATGGTTTTGATGAAACATTTATACTCAGAATTAAAAAGGATAGTTTCAATACTATCCCTTTCCTATTTAAAGCAGGTAAGAGTGTATTTAGTTATCATCAGCTTAAACTGAACAGAGGGTACATTCTAGAAGAAGCTTGGTAGAGGGGTGTGGGAGGGGAAGTTTGTGTTACATTTTGGAGTTTATGATGAGTATTGATTTAGGTCATAGAGAGCTAGACACAATTTGGAAAGGATGAGAACAGAAGTTTAAAAGTGTGATATCACTATACTTTATGCCAAGTAAGGATATTCCGTCCTCTTTAGAGAACAGTATGACTGAAAGAGGGGTTCAGCCAGTGGTCATCTGCATCAGAGCAATACCAAAAACAACCAGGATTTGCACACACTGTACAGGGCCCAGCCAGGCCACAGAAACATCTTCGCCTATTTTTATATGGATGCCTACACCATGCACAGAGCCATATTAAAGGAAAATAAATGACAACCTATGTCTGCTGTAGTTTAACACAATTCAAGCCACATTTATTAATGCTTCTGAATGGCATATATGGTGCCAGTAGTGTGAATATGAATAAGGCTTGGGCCATGCCTTATTCTGTTCACAGTCTGGTGAGGAAGATCAAAAAGTCATCATGGAATATGTCAGACTTGACAATATATCAAGAACATGGATCAAATCATATTGGTCTTTACATTCTCAATACTTACAATAATACTGTGGGGGGAGTATTATTATGCCAAGTACTCAGATGAGAACATAAGGGTCACACAGCTGCCAAATGTCAGAGAGGAGATTTGAGCTATTAGCCCATCACTATATAATCTTCCTTGAAACTGAAATGGGGGGAGTCTGATGGTTTGTAGCCAGGGAAATGGTGTGCTCTGGCTTGTTTTCAGCTAGGTGGAAAAAAAAAATGGAGGGTGGCAACTTTCTACCAAGACTATCTAAGCCAAATCCACAATCAACTCAGAAAACACACATCTCTGATACTCTAATTCTATTAAATTGGTTTGAAGGAAGGTATTTGGTTTATAAATGCTGAACATACAAACTTTTGGTACCATTGAATGTAGAAATAATCCATATAGAAAATACATGTATTCATAAGTATTTTAAGTTAATATAGGCCCATGGACATACATCTGGAAGTAGGATTTTTAATACAGTTTGCCTTGTTTTGTGCCATTACCCCATAGGGCTTAATTCCAAAATCAGGCAACCAAAAAACACGTAAGGATTGAAGTACCATTTTTTAATGGAGGTTCTAACAAAAAGTAGGACTTTCAAAGTCTGTATTCTCAAACACAACATTTTACCTTCTAAAAGAGCCCTAGAGTTTAATGTCTTAAGTTTCATTTTGAAATAATTACTGTTCTGTGCTTTTATTCACAGACAAGAATGCTCATATTGATAAGTGGCAATTCAAGAGGTCATTTGGCTTCTGGATGTCAAAAGCTGCAAAAGGAACATATTTTGAAGTGCTTTCAAAATGTTAGTAATGACACTCTCTGCCTTTCACCTTCAGTTTGCCATGAAGTCAAATGTATTATTCCAGCTGAGCAACTTCCTACAAGTCTTCACAGCTCACCCAGACCCTCAACAATCATAGGAACACAACAGGTATTGGAAATAATTAGAGGTGAAGAAAATGAGAAATCTTTTTAAATGCACTTGTAGCAACACTACAACGTGAGTGGTGACTAGACCTTTCCCAACAGCCAAATGTTATTGTTCTAGTTACTTCTTTCAGAAATTATGTTCATATTCTGTTTTGTCTATATTGTTCCCAGGGTAAGGAAAAAATAATACTATATGGACACTTTTTCACATATCCTCCTGTTTCCCCTAAAAGACAGTTGATTTTAAAGTTGTATTATTATTTCTTATACTGTTGCTGTTACTATTGTTATTGGTAATGAAACACACCGTTAATCTGACACCCTTTAAAATCACACCTGGTAAGGATTTGCAGACATATGTGGAAAGACACAGTGGCTCAAAATTTCTATGACTGTGCAGTAAGCACTAGTAATCTCTAGTCAGGGGACTGGTGGGTGAAAGGAAGAACTTGCAATGAAATCTGTGTTATCAGTCACTATTTTCCTTAAGAGAAAGAAACAAATGAAACCATGAAAAGAATGACAGCAATGTGTTACTATTTTTTTGTCAGTTTAATAGTATTTTGGCCCTATAAAGAAAACTGTGGCCACTAAAGTTTCATTTCCACAAAGAGAAAGACAGCATTTCCTGGGACACGAATCCTGGAGGAATAATTCCTTGGGATAATAATAGGTATTATAATGAAAAAACATATGAGAAGTTATTGTAAAGGTTTAAACAAAATTAAATGGATCTCACTGGGACAGAACTTCTCAGAGTTTTTAATATACTAATATGCATTATGACACTTCAAGAAGAGGATTTAGTATGTAGCATTTCTAAAATTCATCTTTTTTATGGAGGATGCTTCAAGATCATTGTTCTTCAAAACATATTAGTGCTCATAACAGAAGATATTTCATTTTGGTATAAGAAATGACTTTACACCATCTCTTGAATCAAAGTTGTTACACCGTTGATATAATTGAGATTTACTTTGGCTATTGGCATATCAGATTTTTTCGTATTCTTTTCAGAATCTTTATAGACTAATGTCTCATTCAAATGCAGAAGGTAGAAGACATAGCAGCTGGTTGTGTCTTTATTTAGCTGGCTGCACCATAAGTTTTATTGTATCTACAAAGAGAGTTTATAAATATCTAAAAGGTTGCTATGGTCTTTTGCTAGCAATGGCCCCTGAGGGAAGGACAAGAAATAATTAAAGCAGGAGGTTTAGGAGAAATCATTTTAAAAGGCAGATCAGTTTACTGAAGGACCATGTGCACTCTGCCAGTAAGGGAGGGTTGTAGTTCCATGTAACTTGCTTTGACATCTTATGAGTGTTCTTACACTATATTTTTAGATGAAAGTTTTGTGTTGGGTGATGTGTTCAAACAAAACATATGGAACACGTGGCAATTGGTTAAAATTTGTGACAGGAAGGTCGACATTTTTAAAGAAGTCCTACCAACAGATTGGAACCCCAATGATTTCAAAGAATTGTTGCAAAATAAAAGAGAAGACTCTTGTTACATGATGACCTTCTCCCTTAAAACCTCATTACGAGTAGATCTTCTTTCAGCTTTCCAGGAGATGGTATGTATGCTATCAAAGACATTAGGAATTCAAAAGTTGATGTGTTCCCAAGTAGTAACAATTTCCCAGGGAAATATTCCCAGAGTAAGCATCTCCTTGCCCAATGCATTCCACAAAGCATCTTTAGAGGCTTTTAAAATTGTATTCCAAGGTTTTTGATTAAATGGCCATGTAGAGTGTTGAAATCACTTTAAAAGGGTGAGAGGCTAAAGAATAATTTCGTAACTTAGAATCCAGGCCTCCTGGGAATAAATGTTTCCTTGATACAGTCTTCATTCTTCTAAAGCGATTTATTGCATTTAGTGTATCTGGGAAAGCATGTGAAATATTTAAATCAGTTTTACAGTATATTAATACTCTTCTTTCATACTCTTTGCATTTGAGAAGAAAGATACTCAGTATTTTAATTTATTTTTTGCTTCTCTTGTACATGAGGCATATTTCAGAGGCTTTTCTCCCCCAGAATCTTTACTATTTACAGACAGATCTGCTCAATATTTTATGCTCAACAATATATGGTCACTGGCTCCCAATCTGTAATCAACCATTTTTTCTAAGCATAGAATACAAGAAAATTATAAAATATATGTCATGAACTTACTGGGTAGAATATCAGTAAAACTCAACAATGACAAAAAAAAATCAGGCTTAGATTTTTAGAATGTGAGAATTAGAAAGGAAATTTGATATTAGGTAGTTCAACTATCATTACACAGCAAGAAAACTGAACTTTCCTGAGATTAAATGAGTCTTCAGCAAAAAATTACAGTTAGTTTCAGAGCTCTCTTGTTTTTCAGGCTAGTGGATTTTCGATAGATCATTTGACTTCCTATAATATGTTTGCTCTAAACCTACTTTAGCTATAATTCTTCACTCCACTCCCAAATTCTCAGAATGCTCAAGGAAATAAAATTATTCAATTATTTTATTAACACTACAGTAATGGGTCTACTGGCATAAATCTGTGTTCTGCTTATATTATCCTAATTAAGCTTGGAGGGATCAGCCTGCTCAAAATAATACTCATGCACAGGCCCTTTTTACAAATTACTATGAGAAGAGTTCTTTCTCTGTCTTTATATTCTGGCCAACAGAATCCTAAGAAAAATGTTATTTGGTTCACTCAGGTTCAGACACTAGTGACTAAAAACAAGTGTACTTAGGCTGTCAAGACTTTATGTAAATTTTAAAAGGACCAAAGCAATACCGTGGAATATTCTACTTTTAGCTTAAACATACATGCGTAGTACATATGATGTACTACTGCGAATGTATACAAACATCACTGGCAACTGAGTTTATCAAGAACTATCAACCCCCTCACTAGGGGAAGATTAGAAACTTAACTAGGAATGGGAAAATGTCTCTCCCAGTTTGTCTCTGCATCTTCTCTATCATCTCTCATATTGATTCTTTATTCTCTACTGATTCTCTTTTGTTGTGACATATTTTAGCCAAAGATTCATACTGAGTCACAGTTGCGTATCAGGTCCTTCATCATCATTCTTTCATTCAAAGATGTAATGAGTGCCTATATGTGCTCACACTGGACTAGGTAGTGGGGATAATAAGGTGAACACGTTACACATAGTCCTTAATCTCAAGGCATTCACATTGTAGTGAAGTATAGAACTTGAGTAACTCAAAATTTATAGCTTTTCCCACTGAGATCTGTTTCATTAACTTCTTCTTTTTTGTGTGGTCTGTTAGGGACTTGATACTCCATCTAAAATACACATTTATGGTTTTATCTCTCCACTAGGGAGACCTGATAAATGAAATGACTAAAACAAAAATGAATTACATTTTTTTGAGTTTGGAGGAAATATTTTGAGCTCACATTTTCATTTTCAAGACTTACTGTTAAGTTCATTGAAAGCCTTCATTTGCAAATAATTACATAAAGAGAAAGGTAAAGGAACAAATCAGTCCTCTCACTTTTAAGCCACCTCCTATTAAAATTTACCTTTCAAAATGGTTGACCTTATAGACATAAAATTGGGCCTCACTTATGCAAAGATTACTTACTCAGAAAACTCTGCTAACGGTTTCCAAGTACCTAGAAGAATGCCTACTAACAGACAAAACTGATTTTGTGGTCTCTGTGCCAAAGGTCACGCATGATACCCATAAAAGAGATTGTCCGACAGTCAATGAAAGTCCATCGTACTTATACTTTGCCTTTGATTTTAATATATTCAATTAGTTTGTTTCCCAATCTACACCAGCTTGTATGTAACAATTCAGGAGAAGCAGTTTTGTAGCTGGGTCCCAGGGAAGCAGTGAGATTTGACAATCTGATAATACAATGGGAAAGGAAGAACAAACAAAAAACAAACAAACAAAATCTGGTTTAAGAGCATCAGTCTGAGGAGATTTGTTGCTATGTGGCCAAAGGCTGTATTCACTTCAACGCCCATGAGATTATCTTGACCTTATTGCATAATAAAGAAATGGATCAATTCATTCAACACACCTTTTTAAATAACCTAATACAGGTCTGGGATTGGGAAAGCAAAGAGAAGTGAAAAGTCCTTAATGCTCTTGAAAATGTTACAGACCGATAGAGAACCCAGAAACAAATCCACACACCTATAGTGAACTCAATTTCAGCAAAGGTGCCAAGGGGGAAAAGACAGTCTCTCTAATAAATGATACAGGGAAAACTGGATATTCATATGCAGAAGAATGAAACTAGATCCCTATCTCTTGCCATTTACAACAATTAAATCAAAATGGACCAAAGATTTAACTCTAAGACCTCAAACTATGAAGCTACTACAAGAAAACAGGGAAATTCTGCAGGACATTTGGCCGGGCAAAAATTTCTTGAGTAGTACACCACAAGCAAAGACAACCAAAAGAAAAAAATGCAACCAAAGCAAAAATGGACAAATTGAATCACATAGAATTAAAAAGCTTCTGCCCAGCAAAGGAAACAATCAACAAAGTGAAGAGCCAATCCACAGAATCAGAGAAAATATTTGTGAACTACCCATCTGACAAGGGATTAAAAACCAGAATATATAAGGAGCTCAAATAACTCTACAGGAAAAAAAAAATCGATTAGGTTGTTGCAAAAGTAATTGTGGTTTTTGCCATTACTTTTAGTGGCAAAACTGCAATTGCTTTTGCACCTACTTAATAGTAATCTAATTTAAATAATAGGCAAAATATCTCAATAGACATTTCTCAAAAGAAGACATACAAACGACAAACAGACATACGCAAAGGTACTCAACATTATTGACCATCAGGGAAATGCACATCAAAACTACAATGAGATATCATCTCACCCCAGTTAAAATGGCTTTTTTTTCTAAAAGACAGGCAATAACAAATGCTGGTGATAATGTGGTGAAAAGGGAACCCTCGTGCACTGTTGGTAAGAATGTAAATTAGCACAACCACAATGGAGAACATTTTGACAGTTCCTCAAAAACCTAAAAATACAGTTGTGATATGATCCAGCAATCCCACTGCTGGGTATATACCCAAAAGAAAGGAAATCAGTATATTGAAGAGATAGCTACACTCTCATGTTTGTTGCAGCCACTATTCTCAACAGCCAAAATTTGGAAGCAACTCAAGTGTCCATCAATAGATGAAAGGATAAAGAAAATATGGTACTCACACACAACGGAATACTATTCAGCCATAAAAAGAA
This sequence comes from Macaca thibetana thibetana, assembly GCF_024542745.1. NCBI lineage: Eukaryota > Metazoa > Chordata > Mammalia > Primates > Cercopithecidae > Macaca > Macaca thibetana. Next base: position 29,023,654 of record NC_065588.1, on the reverse strand, counting down.
TGAAATCTTGTCATTTGCAATGGCATAGATAGAACTGGAAGTCATTATGCTAAGTGAAATAAACCAGACACAGAAAGACAAACATAGATGTTTTCATTTATTTGTGAGATCTAAAAATCAAAACAATTGAACTCATGAAAACAGAGACTGGAAGGATGGTTACCAGAGGCTGGAAAGTGTAGTGTGTGTGGTGTGTGTGTGGTGTGTGTGTGTGTGTGTGTGTGTTTGTGGCAGGGGGTAGGGGAGGAGTTGGGGATGTTAATAGGCCCCAAAAATAGAAAGAATGAATAAGATATAGTATTTACTAGCACAACAGGGTGACAATGGTCAAAAATAATTTAATTGTACATTTTAAATTAACTGAAAGTATAACCGAGTTGTTTATAACACAGAGGATAAGTTCTTGAGGGGATGAACACGCCATTTTACATGATGTGATTATTATGCGTTGCATGCTTACATCAAAATATTTCATATACCCCATCAACGTATACACCTACTATGTACCCACAAAAATTAAAATAAAAGCACTTAAAACAAAGAAAATTTTACAGTCCTGCTGGGATGACAAAAACCTAAGCAAATATAATAGGAAAAGATAGAAAGTAGAACGGGTGTACAAAGAGGAAAGAAACTGATTTGTCTGGAAGACTTAATGGATAACTAGTATTCGAACTTGGTCTTAAAAGCCAATTGGGGACTTTCCAAATTGATAATAGAGGAATGGATATAATAGGAAGAAGATACAGTCTATGAGAAGGCGTAGAGTCATGACAGAGCATGTTATCTGTGGTTGGCAGAATTCTGAGACGGCCCTCAAGATTCTCACCCTGGCTGGATGTGCCCTTCCTCTTGAATGTGAGCAGGATGTGCCTATGAATATGATGGGATACCAGTCGCATGACTATGTTGTATTATTGATCAAAAGGAATATTACAGTTGCAATTAAGGTTCCCAATCAGTTGCCTTGGAACTAACAAAAATGAAGTTTGTCATGGGAGAGTCTAACCTAATCAGGTAAGCCCTTAACAGAAGTCTTGAGGTTCAAAAAGAGAGAGATTCTCCTGTTGTCATTTTTGTTGTTGTTGTTGTTGTTTCCTTTTTTTTTTTTTTTTGAGACAGAGTCTCACTCTGTCACCCAGGCTGGAGTGCAATGGTGTGATCTCAGCTCACTGCAACTTCCGCCTCCTGGGTTCAAGCGATTCTCCTGCCTCAGCCTCCCAAGTAGCTGGGACTACAGGTACATGCCACCATGCCTGGCAAAGTTTTTGTATTTTTAGTAGAGATGGGATTTCACCATGTTAGCCAGGATGGTCTCCATCTCCTGACCTTGTTATCCGCCTGACTCAGCCTCCCAAAGTGCTGGAATTACAGGTGACAGCCACCGCGCCTGGCCTTGTTGGCCTTTAGAGAGCAAAATGTCACATTATGTGTGGGGCCTCTGACACATTGTGTGTCAGAGACCTGACAGCTGCCCCTGGGAGATGAGAGTGGCCCCCAGTCAACAGTTAGCAATAAAACAGGTACCTCAGTCATACAACAGCAAGAACATAGATTCGACAAACAACCTGAAGGAATTTGGAACCGAATCATTCCCTAGTTCAGTTTCCATATGAAAAGACAGCTGCCCTAGGTTTTCATTTCACTTAGTGAGACCCTGAGTGGAGAATCCAGCTAAAATGCATCAGACCCCTGATCTACAGAAACTGTGGGATAATATATTTGTGTCATACGAAGCTGCTAAATTTCTGAAAATTTGTTATGCACCAATAGAAAAATGAATACAGCATTCTTGGGGAACAGAAAGTCAGTTAAAATTTCTGGATTGGGGGTAGGTAGATAACACAACAGGAGAAATACAGATGAGGACAAATAATTAAGGGTCTGAGGCATCATGGAAAGATTTGTTCTGTGGGCCACAGGGAACTGTTTAAGGTAGTCAATGTAAAGGTAAAGGGTGCCAATAACAAGTTTGTGCTTTAGAAGGTTAATGCTGGCCAAAGTGACAAAGATGGATTGGATAAGAGAGATGATAGAAGGAGGGAACTGAGGCGGACTGTGCTAAAATAATCCTAATAAATGATTATGAAAGTTTATTGAAAGGCAATGACAGCAGTGAGGAAGAAAAGAAGATTAGAAAAATATTTAGAAGGTAAGATCAACCTGATGACTGACAGGAGACCAACATGAAAGAGGAAGATTAGTGAAGAATGATTCAAACGTCCTTGCCTCAATGATATGAGAATAAGAAAAGATAAACAATTAGAGAGAGGACTCACTTTGTATTTTGAAAATGGCATGTTTTAGTTGATTGCAGTACTTCTAGGTGGTTAAGAAGGAACTACTAGGCAGTTAAAAATGTAGTTCTGGACTCTGGAACAAGGTGAAGGCTGGAGCTTTGTTTGGATAGTTATCAGTAGAGTTTGAAGCACAGGAATAAATGAGATAATTCATGAAGAAGATGTACTCGGAAAATATGATGACAGATTGAACTTGGAGGGACATCAACATTTAAGTGTACAAATAAGAGGAGCAGGGGAGGAAAATAAGAAATTGTTTTAATAATAAGAATAAAATCTAGAGAAAATCATATCTTTAAAGCTAAGAGAGGAAAAATTTTCAAAGAAATGAAGATTGAAGATTGCCACATGTTAATTGGTAAGTACAGTAAGCATTAAAGGAAAGCATTTGGGTTTAACAATAAGAAAATCCTTGGCCCTGTTAAGAACAGCAGTTCTCTTACAACAGTTAGTAAGAGAGTTGCAAAGCAATGGTGGATGTTAAAGTTATAGTGCAGTGGATTTTAAGAAGGAATGGGGAGAGATACATAGTGGAATAAAAGGACTACAATGAATTCCTTTTAAATAACTGGGCAACAAGGGATTCCTCTCAGTGGAAACTAAGGGAAAGGACAGCATTTTTATAAGTACAAAGATAACCCATAGAATGGGAGAAATTATTCACAAATCATATATCTAGTAATGGCTTCTGTTTAGAATATATAAAAAACCCTCACCACTCAGTAGTAAAAAGACAACCACATTGTCTGTTCAGATCTTTTTGGATTCCAAATTTGTATATCTTTCCAAAGATATACATATGGCCAATGAGCACACACACAAAATGCTCGACATCACTACTCATCAGAGAAATGCAAATCAAAACCACAATGGATGACTAGAATTAAACAGTCAGGTAACAAGAGTTGGCAAAGATGTGGAGAAATTAGAACCCTCATATACTACTGGTGGGGGTGTAAAATGGTGCAGCCATTTTGAAAAGCAGTCTGACAGTTCTTTAAATGATTAAACACAGAATCATTATATGACCTAGCAATTTCCTTCCTAGGTATATATCAAAGGGGAATGAAAATTTATGTCCACACTTATGGATACAAAACTTATACACAAATGTTTATAGCAGCATTATTTAAAAGAGCCAAAGGCAGAAACAACCCAAATTAATGGAGGAATGGATTTTAAATTTGTGGTGTATTCACACAATGCCAATATTACGTGGTCTTAAAGAGGAACAATAGCCAGATACATGCAACAAATGATGAACCTTGAAAACATTATGCTGAGTCAGAAAAGCCGGCCACAAAAGACTATGTATTGTTTGATTCTGTTCATATGGAAGTACAGAATGGGGAGATTTATAGAGTCAGAAAGTAGATTAGTGTTGCTTTAAGCAGGGATAGAGAAGTGCAGGAGTGCAGTGCCAAAGAATAAGCAGGGGAAATGGTGAATGGGTATAGGTTTCTTTCTGAAAGTGTTCTAAAATTGACTATGATGATGATTGCACAAAAATGTGAATATTCTAAAAAATCATTGAATTGTATTATTTAAATGGGTGAATTGTACTTCATTAAAGCTGTTTTTAAGAAATAAATTTAAAAGAGAGATTCAAGATAGATAGGGTTGAAAGGAACGTTTCTTTTAGCTTGTGAGAGATTCCAGTATGTTTGCATTTGGAGGGGAAAGAGTTGGTGGCTATTCATGGAGATTGATGGCCATGATGATAACTCTGAATCATCAGAAAAGGTCAAATCCTGTTCAATATGTAATATCTTTTAGAAAGAGTTCCAGTAAAAACATCTAGATGAAATTGACTCCTTTGAACACGAAACTTGCTTTCTTTTGTAGGAAAATTAATTTGTGAGGAACATGCATTCCCTCAATGATGATGGACAAATGAGGTGTTACTCTAACTAGGGGAATAATGATTACCAAAAAAGTGTCTTTCTGCAAAATTATTTTTTACTTCTAAAGTTTTGAGGAAATTTTCTGGGTTATGAAAAAAGAAAAGGAAAAATGTACCAAATGTCATGCTTCTGGTACAGTTTTTAATGAGACCTGGATTAGCAGCTAGCTGTCTCACTCATTAGATGTAAATGTTATACAGTTAGGCTACAAACCTGTTTCACTGCTAAATCAAGAATGGAAGGCCTACAGTAGCCACCTATCCAGATGATAGATTTTAACCAGGATAAGTTCTGGTATTCCTTGTGTTTCAGCCAAAATCTTTTCTGTCACCATTGTGTTTCTCTTTTGAAATTGTGTTCAGCATTATTATTGCTTTTATTTATTTTTTTACAAAGTACTTCATTACTCTTCAGTGCCTGCAGTTGCAGCACATTGCCTGGATATTAAAAACAGATTGTTAAACACTTGCTGGCAAAACCCCAGAGGATCTATGTGGATCTATTTGTTTTAAAATTCATTAAAATTCTCTGGATACAGATTAATTTTGCTTGTTCAATATTTTTTATTGTTTCACCTGCTGTTGAGTAGAAGCTGCAACTGGAAAAGTTTTTGTTTTGTTTAAGTTACCAAGTTCTATCAAAATTGTTTGAAAGTTCCTAAACATTTTTTTTTTTTACTGGAATGATTTGCTTTGAAATAACCCACCACCCTCAGGAGGGGGTTACTCACACAAGGTATCCAGATGTCTTGGGTAAGGAGCAAATATTCAGCATCCTTAAGGAAGGGCAAGAGCACTTAGAACTTGGCAGGAGCTCAGCCCATTAAGAGAAGAGACTCTCCACTCCTCTGTTGACAACCAAGGAAAATGGTCTGCTGGATTCCAAGTGTGAGAAAAGGCAGCTGAACCTTGCATTTGATGGAATAAGCCAGGCAAAACAATTTGCCTAGTGCTACAAGGGCGAGCCAGATCAGAGCATCCTGTGAAAGGAAGTTTGAAAGGGACAGGGATTCATTTCTGGGAAAGAGCATCATCATAGCAAACTGCTTAATAAATAAGTGCTGTTTTTTTCTTGATTTGGATTTGAGTTTCAATGTAGAGGTCAAGTGATTTTAAAAAACCAACCAACAAACAAATAGAAGAAGGGGTTCTGGTTTAAATAAAAATGATGAGCTTCAATTTGGTACCTATTCAGAGAAGAAAGCAGCTGAGAGAGGAAAAGAAATTATTAGGGATTTTTGGAGGAGTTTTTTTTTTCATACCAAATATGAAAATGGGCCTATCCTGCTCTTCCTCTAAGATTTACCACGTAACCCTCCTGCGTTTCTACTATGAGACCAGAAATTCTAAATAAGTTCCTTCTTGTGTCCTCAGAGGTCAGATCAATAGATACGAACTAAAAGAGGCCTGAATTCTATAAAGAATTTTGTTATCCAAAAGCACAGATCCATTGATATGAATCTCTATGTTGTCAATATATTAATATGAGAATGGAAAAGACACAGAATTAGGGCTACAAAAACTTTAGTTGGAATCACTGTTCCTCAGTTAGTAGCTGAGTGGCCATTAGCCTCTTTAAGCCTCAATTGCTTTATTTTTACCTCTGTTTCCTCATCTATAAATTGGGGATAAAATATTATCTGATGTAGTTCAACAGTCAACTGAGACATATGCATATATCATATATATGTTATAATATGTTACATATACATATATATGAAAGCTCTTCATAGGTAGCAAAACATAAAATATTAATACTTATGTTAACTAGAAAATATCCTTGAACATTTTTAATCCAAATTTACAAAGCCAGGATTTGAACATAGGGCTATGTGATTCCACAGTTTGTCCTTTTTTTCCCCCCAAATTTCCTTGTTAGTTAATCAGCTTTCAATGAATATTTACAACACACAAGACTTTTTTTTTTTGAGGGCTACCAAATGGAAGCAAATGTAGATAATGTTTTCAAGGAGCTGATAGTTTATTCTAGAAAACAAGACATGGGTACAAATTATCTACCCCCATGAGTTACAAAATGATGAGTCTTAAGAGATGTCAATTCAACTGATTGTTTGATAATTACCTACTATACATCTGCAATGTGACAGGTACTGTGTTGCCTGGGGACATAATGATAAGCAGAAGTAGATGTGTTTAATTTTCCTGCCAGTTTGGAGCTGATAGTCTAGAGGAAGAAGACAGACATTGATCAAATAAATGCAAAATCGCAACATTTATAAGGGCTTAAAAGCAAAGATACTTGGAAAGTGGTAGATGACTCAGAGAAGAAAGACTACCTCCAACAGATAATTTTAAAAATGTTTTATAGAATAGAGCTCATCAGAGCTCAGCTTTTGAAGATAGGTAAGATTTGGATTTACAGAGTAGAAGGGAAAGTTGTCTCAGACAGAGGATACATGCAGTATGAGACAAATAATAGGTTTAGTCAAAAAATTAGTCTTTAAAAGTGTTTGAAGGAATTGAAAGTAAATCCATTTGTCTACAAGGTTTAGAAAAATAAAAATTGACAAGTATGTTGCAACCAAATTGTGAGGGTTTTGAATGCCAGGTTAAAGAGTTTAGATATTATTGTGTGTCCATCAGAAAAAACCTGTGGAGTTTTATAAATAGTAGGGACATGTTAACATTGTATGTATGTTAATTAATACTTTTGGACTTCAATTTGTTTATCTATAAAATCATGTGAATAATATTAATCATCAGATGGAACAGTAATAATGAATGTTTTATTTAAAGAAGCAAATAGATGCATTAAGTTTCTTTGTGAAAAAAAATGACCTACTGTCACCTATTTAAGTATAGAATGTTAGGGCTACATATAATCTTAGCGACTTAGTGAGCAGTGGGTTTTACAAGTTAAGAAGTTGAAGTCCAGAGAGATTAGACTCAAGTGCGGCCAAACGACTAATAAGACACATAGTCCAGATGTCCTGCTTCCCAGGCCAGGGTTTTTTCACCACTTCATGGAGCCTCTTATTTTTAACACTTCTGTTTATTTAGGAAAATGATACTCTTTTTGCAGCTGGGTTTGCCCAACCCATAACAGCCTTGTACTACTTTACACCACGTAGTGAAGGAGAGATGCCTTCTAACACTGGATGAGAACAGGTGGGTGTAGGCTATTAGATGCAGGGTTCTAAACAGATCCTCTACTGTGTCCATCCTATAATTTTGTCCCATGTCTGAGAAAATTAAATAACTAATGGGAAGAAACCACAGAGAACTGAGAAGCCACTCAGGAAAGACCTCATTCTAAGGAAAAAAAGAAGCCAAGATGCACTCACTCGGATCAAGTTGCATAAATCAGGTCTGGGAGAGAGAATGTAGTCCGTGGCCTTGTCACTGTTGTCCTCCATTTGAGTCACTGGGTAAAGAGGATGTAGAAAAAAACGAATAAAGCTTAAAATGTTCTGTTTCTCTACCATCTCTGAGGGACATTGAGAATGCAAGGTGTAAGTGGCAGGGATGCCAACAACACTGGCATTGGCAGCCTCCAGGGCCTTGGCAGTATAGGTTATGCTGGCTGTAGTGTCACCTGGGTGCAAACATCACCTCACATGGCTTTAGGTGATGACATCATTAATCAGCAGCATCAACTTCAGCAAATTTGCCTCTTCTTGGCATTTGGTAGCTTGTCACTTTTCCCTAGGCATCACGGTGGGATAGAAATGGGTACAAATGATGAAGTACCAAGGGTATTTGTGGCAATTATCTGGGGGTCTTTCAGAATTCCTAGTTTAAAAATAAAGAGGAATGAACATCCTACAGAATTAAATGGGAGTGAGGAGTTAAACTCTCTTGTTACATTTCTTCTATAAGTAAAAAGCAAAAACAAATTTAAAACTGATATTTGAAAGAAATTTATTTGTTTGTGCCTCTCAAATGGTCTGAGTTATCTAGAACATTGTTGGGGGTTTGGTCTGCTGGTGAATTTATGTTTTTTGGATAACCAGTTTCTGCAGAAACAGACCTCTGAAGAGTTGGGCCTTTATTTCATAAGGCCCACCGGTGAGTTCTGTGCAAAAAGTTAAAGAAGAACATTTGGATTGACTATTTGTCTTTTGCTATATCTCAAAGAAGTTCTTGTTCCATGTGTCGGCCAGTAGAAAGGGCATCAGATTAAGTGTTAAAGACCTGAGTTTTAGACTTACTGTACAATGTAATCTTGGGCAATTTATTTACTTTCTCTGTCTGATGGTTTTATATTTAAACGTAGAAATTGTTATCTCTGCCTGTCTTAGTCTGTTTTCATTGCTATAAAGGAATACCTGAGGCTGGGTAATTTGTAAAGAAAAGAGGTCTATTTTGTTCACAGTTCTGCAGGCTATACAAGAAGCATGACACCAATATCTGCTTCTGAGGGCTTCAAGAAGCTTCCACACATGTTGGAAGTCAAGCATCACATGGCAAGAGGAAGGAAGGAATCAAGAGAAAGGGGGAAGCAGTGCCAGGCTCCTTTTAACAATGAACTCTCCTGGGAACTAACAGAGTGAGAATTCACTCTTATTGAGAGAGAACAGCACCAAACCTTTCATGGGGGATCCACCCCTATGACACCCGAACATCTCCCACTGGGGCCCATCTCTAATGCTGAGGACCAGTTTCAACATGAGATTTTGAGGGGACAAATATCCAAACTATATAGTTACCTTCACAAATCTTTTTGGAATTCTGGTCAAATTCTATTCAGTAAAATAGGATTCTTTTAAAAATTGCATTTAACAACAGGAAATCTACCTTTCTATGTATGCATGCATGGGGTTCTTTCATAGACTTTGCAATAGCGTTTTTCCAAACTATTCATCATAATACTAATATCCATGAACTGTTTCTTCATTAAATCAGATAGGAAAATACTGAATTAAACAAAGTTAAATAAGTCTTATTACTGAAGGTCTTCTCAGAATCTTTAATACACCAATGCATTTTGTCGACACCCAAAAGGGGAATTTATTACATGTATTTTTTCATTTAACTCAGGTGTTTCACAAAATACAAATTTCGGGATATCTGTTTATAGCACTATTTGTATTTCTAAGCGTGCTAATGGATTCATTTAGTTTACTTTTCCTTTTTTCAAAAAAAGTATTTATTAGCCTGAGTCATGCCTACTAAAGAATATATTTGAATGATGAGAATTTTGAATGCCTTTGTTCATAACGTCCAATTGGAATACACTGATATTTTTAAACTGTTATTACTTTTTCAAGGGTTGACTCAAGAATTCAGGGGTGTGTGTAGGAGGGGAAGTGGTTTCTCTATCAGTTTTGGCAAAACTTGGCTTGAAGCTTAAGATAAGACAATAAACAGATACTGCATTCCTCATCTGGGAATATTTGGATTCCACATTTTGAGTTTCTTAGAAACTGAGTGACTCATTACTATCCATCAATGTGTACTCCACCTTTAATGAAGGTATAATACATTTCCAGCATAGGTGTGGAGTAGATATCCTAATCATCTCTAAGAAAAACATACGTAATTATAGCAAACCCTGGGAGCATCCATTTGTACAGCATGACTCTGGGCCCTTAGACACAGTTGATTTGTCTGGGATATGGGTCCATGACTTCAGCTAAGCCAATGAGAATCTCTTCTCCAGAAGTTTCAAATTGGAATAAAATTCTGGATTTGGTTATGGTTTATCTCTTCATTGCTGTTACCCAGGCATAGTAAACAGGTCTATTTACCACCAAATGGACTAGCATGCAGAGAAAGTTTGTCTGCAGAGCATGAGAAAGGAGAAGCTTATACACAAGAGAGGAAGAGTTGAGAAGTAGAGAGAGCCTTGGCTTTCCAGTCTCTGGTTCTCACTCCAGTTGGTTCCCATGACATTTTTAACCCCAAATGTGTACTGTATGACATCTGTGTATCCGCTCTACCTCCAAAACAACTTGAGTTTGTTTTTTATCTATCCAGACAATTCCCTCTAACCCAAACAGAGGGAATGGTATTGTTCCAAACACTGGAAGTGTGTAGTTAGTAAAACAGAAAAGTCAATTAGAGACAAAGTGTAACACAATGGAAAATGCATGGCCTTGGGTAACAGACACATCTGGGTTAGAATCCTGGCTCTTCAGATTGCAGGAGTCCACTGACAGTGGGAAGTCATACACTCTATAGACCTCAATTTTCTCATCTGTAAAATGAGTAAAATAAAAATGGTCACTTGAGAGGGTTTGGGTAAGGATTTAATGAGATGATATATAAAATACTGAAAAAATCTATGGCACATATTGAGAATTCAATACATCTTAATAACCATGATTGTTGATTCTCTCATGGAAATAACTTTAATAAGGTATGTCATCTTCACAATCGTCAACGATCAGATTTTTTATGATGAGGTGGTTGTTTGTGTTTGTTCATTTTATTGTGTTTTGTTTTTGAGGTTTGTGACACTGAAGAGGCTTGGACAGAAAGGCCTAGGCTGGACTCTGGAGGGGACTATGGACAGCCACAAGGCACAGAGGCCTGGGTATAGGAATCGAGAAGTCAGCCGAGTGGGGGCACGGGGAGGAATACAGAAAGTGGAAGGGGGTGCAGCATGGGGTCGGGGGAATCAGCAGGATGGTCCTGGGAAAAATACTCTGGTGTGAATGTCCCTGAAAATCTCCTTCCATATCAGGAGCACCTTCCACACTTCTACACTAAGGAGTCCAATCACCACTTCCACTCCATCCTCCAGCATAAGTAAGCTCTATCTTCATGATGACTGAGTGACCATCCCTTACTATTTCATAAGGGCAAGATACATGCGAATCACCCTAGGGTAAAATCAGCTTCATGGAAAGGTACCCAGCAGCCTTCTTGCAGGTGAGGGTCTCCAGAGCTTAAGAAGAGGGCAGGAAAAGCCTTAGGTTCCAGTCCAAACGCTCAGGATTTGGGGGTGAAACCAGCTCAGGTCATGCCCTCTAATGTCCAGGATTCCACTTCCCTGACCAATAAGATTCAGTAACTCTCTTCTTGCCTTGGCTCTGTTGGGTGCTTGAAAAGCAAAGTAAACACTGTTGATATGACTGTAAGGAATACAATTTTATTTTTGATTCTGTTCTAACAGGAAAATGGACTGTTGTCAACATATGTTTTTCTTTTGTATTGGTCATTTTCTGTGGGTTTGTTTCTGCATCCTTTTTCATATTGCCTTTTTGCTCTCTGTAAGATTCAATGTTCTATTGGCAAGATAATAACAAAGATAAGAATGTTTTTATTTCTGCAGGTAAAAAAGAACTTAAGTGAACCTGTTTTGAGGTAGTGCTTAAGATGGAGAAAATTCTGTAGATTAAAACAGCTGGAGGGTGAAGAAAGGAAAACAAAGTAGGGGCTCAGAATTGGATAAATGAGCAGAGGGGTTTGACTCAGACCCTGAAGGAGGAGAGAATTATAGACTGACCTGCGTGTGTCCCCTTCTCTCAGTGAAGGCAGCTGGTAAAGACTGCAGCCCAGAACATTCTTTTATTGAATTCTGTTGTTTTTCTGGGTTGGCACAGAAAAATATGTCTCCTGGTTACCGTGATTTTGTTCTTTTGCCTAGGACATCCAGATACTTCTTTTAGAGATGCCATGGGTTACATTCCCTGGCAGGATATTAGTTCCTGTTAAGAAATAAAAATATGCCGCAATTCTTCATTAAAAGCATGAATTATTTTTTGATAATATATTTTAATGTGACCTCTCGTCTTTTCTGGCTCATTCTCTAAATTTACACATCGGTCTCCAGAGGTTTCCTTGCCATAACTCTCACCTTAGTGTTTTATTAGTTATGTTAGGGTTTTTTTTTTTTTTTTTTTTTTTTTTGGTCAAGGCCATTTAAAGATGGTAATAAATGCTGATCAATAATTCAGCTCTGGGTCTTTTAAGTTGCTTTCTCAGCTCTGCAATTTAGAACCAAACAGAATTAGAACCCACAAGCTGTGTAGCTGCTTTATCAATGGCACACGATTTAGCTCATAAGATTTGGGGGGAAAGCAAAAACTTAATAAAATAAAGGACTTTTTTCCCCTACTTATTTTATATATTGAATGGTAACCCCATGCTACCCATTAGGTGAAAAAACACATCATATGTAAAAATGGACTTTGAAAATAACAACAAAATGATTGATTAATAAGTGACCTCATGAATCAAGCAAATACACATGAGAATGAATTCAAGTAGGTGAGAAAAAAAAATGTGATCTAAAGGAAGTGGGCTTATGAAAATAATGGAAGATAATAGTGTGGAGAAAGGCAGTGCATCCATGCAGTCTTCTGATTCCTTCTCATGACCTCTGAATAGGCCTTGGGCCTGAAACACTTCTTTACCAAGAGATAGAGTCCTCACTGCCTGTGCAAGATTCATCACCTTGAGTGGAAGTATCGTTTCCTGTTTCAGACTTAATGCATACTCCTTCTTTCTGAGTAAGTAAGTGAGTATGTGTCCTATGTCACCTGACCAACCTTACTAGCGTATCTGTTTCTTGCAGGAAGGGGATCGAGTCCTTCTGACACAGTACAAGAGGGTAAGTGCAGGCCAGTTGCCTCATGTTGGCTACTGGGAGTGAGCCTGCTGGCCTTGGAAGACCCACCACTGCTTATGTTTCTTTTCTTTTCTTTTCTTTTCTTTTCTTTTCTTTTCTTTTCTTTTCTCTTCTCTTTTCTTTTTTCCTTCCTTCCTTCCTTCCTTCCTTCCTTCCTTCCTTCCTTCCTTCCTTCCTTCCTTCCTTCCTTCCTTCCTTCCTCTCTCTCTCTCTCTCTCTCTCTCTCTCTCTTTCTCTCCCCCCCTCTTTCTTTTTTTCTTTTTTGGAGACAGAGTCTCACTCTGTCACTCAGGCTAGAGTGCAGTGCCACAATCTCAGCTCATTGTAACCTTCGCCTCCCAGGTTCAAAGTGATTCTCCTGCCTCAGCCTTCTGAGTAGGTGGGACTACAGGAACATGCCGCCACACCTGGCTAATTGTTGTATTTTTTAGTAGAGACGGGATTTTACCATGTTGGCCAGGCTGGTCTTGAACTCCTGACCTCAAGTGATCCACCCACTTTGGTCTCCCGAGTGCTGGTATTACAAGCGTGAGCCACCATGCCCGGTTGCTCTGTCTCTTTTCTAGGTGAGTAAAGTGTTGTTCCATCCAGTGCTTGACCACATTACGTTTTCTTTGGTGACTCCAAAACCAAGATGCAGTGAGCAGAAGTACTCAGACTTCTACCCCTGATAATACGTGACAGATGCTACCTGCTTGACTGATAGAAAAGGTTTGAGCTGGCAGATCAGCCACTGTGGGAAATCTATCCCAAACAAAGGGCTGAGGGAGTTTTATTCCATCTTCTCTTGGAACATTCTCAAGTAATTGTCTCTTTTCATTTGTGTGATATTATTTCCCATTATACTCTCCTGGAATTGTAGAACACAGAAATCTGGTTCACTATCTATATAAAGATATATAAGTAGATTAAATAAGATGCTACAAAGTTGTCATTTGCATGATTAGAGAAAGAAAAAGCCACTGGGGCAGTCCATTCCAACAGGGACTGAATGAAGACCTAGGAATTGGAACGCTAGAAATGTCTTGGTTTTTATTTTCTTTTTTCTTTTTTCTTTTTTTTTAGATAAGCCTAACTATTATAAGTGTTGCAATTTTATAGAATATATTCATTCATCCCACAGGCTTACCAATTCCCCGATGACAAGCATGTGTTAAGTGCTAAAGGTATTTCATTTCAAGAATTTAATGGTTTTAGGTGGGATGGAGATTTATATGTAAACAACTTACACAGCAACCTTATGTCAAGGATTGCTAATAGTAGCACAGAAAATTGCAATGGAAATTCAAAGGAAGTCACTATCGATTCAGCTTGGAGGTTGTCAATATCATTTCATAGAGGGGCCAACAGGTAACTTACAATTTGAAAGATGAGCAGGAGTTCACCAGGTGACAGAGGGAGGGTGCCTTTTCTGGTGAAGGGAAAGGCTTAAAAGAGGCAACTATATGCATGACTAATGTGATATGCAAAGGTGTGGCTGAGGTATGGAGTGCATGGAGATGTAAATGGAGGGTAACAACATGGAGTAGATGCACAGGGTAGGGTCAGCTGAAGAAGAGATTCTTCTGCTGTCTTCTCTAGATTTAGAATATTGGACTCTGTCTTAGGCATTAAGGATCTACTCTCTGGTTTTTATTTGCATACTTCTTTGTAGAGAGAAACATGAAAAAAAATGTGTCTCAAAGAGTGAATTATTCTATGGTTTATAGAAAGGATTATAGAAAGGTTAGAAAGTAATAGAAAAAGACCAGCTCAATGTAGTAATCTGGTAATAGATGAGAAGTAATTAAACTTGAACTAAGCTTATGGCAGAACAGATGAGGAAAAGAGGAAGGATTCAAGGCATATTGATGAAGTACAGTTAATAGGAATTGGTGACTGGTCGAATTGGAATGTTGGAGGAAAAAATGATAAATAACCCAAAGATCTCAAGCTTAAGCAACTGGGTGATGTCATTCATTGCTTCAGTATATAGAAAGGGAGCAAGTTTGTGAGAGAACGCAGTGAATTTGTTTTGAGCATGTCAAATTTAGGTCTCTATGGGGCAGCCAGGATGACCTTGTCTCCTAGGCAAGTGGGAAGATGGGACTGGGGTTTAGGAAAGCTAAGGGGACTAGAAATATTGTTTTGGTGGTCACTGGACTATAAGGGAAAATGGAAGTCATGAATGTGGATAAGATCACCCAGCAAGGGCACAGAGAGTAGGAAGAATGACATCTGTGGTTGTGAGGGGGAAATCAGCAAAGGAGATGGAGGAGAATGAAGGAGTCACCGTGGTAGAAGAACAAGAAAAGAGCAGAAGGGAAAATAGTTTGAAGGAGAAGTTGTGATCAACAGTATTAAATTACTCAGAGAAACCATACAAAATAAAGACAGAAAGTCTTTTGAGCTCAGTAAATTCAGTTTCATTGCAGTGAGGAGGCAGAAGCCAGATGGTAGTATGTTGAAGGCTGAAGGGAGGGTGCAGAAAAGTAAGAATCAGTGATTCGCAGATTATTGCAAAGATTATATTAAAAGGAGAGATAGGCATGTATATAGATGAGGGAGAGGGTCCAGGGGGGAGAGGACCATCGAAGATTCAGCAGACGGCAGAGATAACAGAGGAAGAGTCCGTTCTGTTCCCACATGCTTTAAGATTACATGTCCCAGTCTCAAGCGTAGTTTTGTGGGGAAGGGAATAGCAGCCACTTAAAAGTGGAATTAATCTATAGCAAGATCTACCTAGGTGGGGATAGTGTATTTTGTTTTTAAAACAAAAACAAAAATAATTGCGAACTTATGAACCATTTATAGTTCTTTTTTTCTCCATAAACTATTCAAGTTAACAGGGGAAAAATAAAGTTTCTAAATAAAGTATTTCCCTAGGATTGCATTTTTGACTTGCCAAGCCAAACGAACCAAATCTTTTGTTTCTCTAGCAATCTTGCTTCCCAAGAAAAATACACCTGCAAGTATCAGGGGCCAGGTTCTTCCCACCCTCAGCCAACATTTTATTCTTTTGCCCCTAAATCAACGTTAGAGGGCACTTCTGCATTGTGCTATGTTATCCTTCAGCCAAGAAGGTTAAGCAAGTATAAGTTAAAGCAATCAAATCACTCTCTGTGTTTTGGAGGTGAAGTAATTGCCCACTCATTTGCTCCTGCAGATGCTCAGGCTATGAAGTGATTTCTTCAATGTATTCCAGTAGTATACAGACTTGGAGGATTCCTGACAGTTCTGGCACAGTGGGCTGCAGGTTACCACGTGTTAGTGCTTGTGATAATAGCTATTGTCTGTACCATCTAATTATCTCGTCTGGCATTCTACAATCAGTCATTCTTCTATGGCTTGCTGAGAAGCAAACTCTTCATATTTTCATGTGCATCATGGAGACATGGATTCCCTAAGTGCAGAATACAGACCCTCTCTATGTAAAGCCCTGGCATATAGACAGGCTTTGTAAAATTCCAAACTATGGAAACTTTACCCAGTGTATATTTGATTCTGGAAGTTTGGGTTTTTTTTTTAAAAAAAACAAAAAACAAAAAAATAGAACTAAAGGGATAATTCTTGAGATTAGTCTGGTTTCTAGAATTTCCTATACACCTAGATGTGGTTACTTAGTGGTTAGTTTTTCTACTTATTAAAGGAAAATAAAACCAGTTAACAATTGTTGAATGCTTACTCTGTGCTAGGTGCCAGGAGAAGTGCATCATTCGCCTTACTTCTTTACTTCTCACAACAGTCTTGAGAGAATGTTCATTCTCTCTCCATTATGTACACCTAGAAGCTGGAACTTAAGGATTAGTGAATACTACATATCACAACTAGTGAAGGGTGGAGCTGAGAGCTGATTCCATATCTGTCTGACAATTCCTAGTGCCCTTTTCTGCTTTCACTTTAAGGTATTTCTTTAGCACATATCCACAAGGAACCAAAGTACTGTATCTATACAGACAGAGAGAGTAGTAGAAAGAAAGAACCATCAATGGATTTTACTCCTCACCCTATGGAGTACAAATGCCTCAAAGTGGCTACCTAGATCTTCATCAGTGTGATTTTTCATTCATCTCTCAGACCACCTTCAACTCCCACGTAACAGATACCTTCACTGACTCTGACATAAGCAATATACATAGGCACATTTCAAATGCCTTCTCTTCTTTCCTTCTACCCACATCTTCCCTCTGAACCTAGTTAGTATCTCTCCTTTTCTCATGAAGCCAACAGTAAGTGCACAAGCCTTAATGAGCTTTTCCTTCTCTGCTCTCTTGTTTCACTTACAGGGAGTTTTGGATAATTTAATTATTTAATTTATACCGCAATATACTTTTACCAGCTCCTTCCTATTTGCCTTGTGTCCTTTCAATCCTTTTATTCTTTAATGCTGTCTGGCTTTTTACATGAATTTGAGGCCTATAGTAAGGAGGAGGAAAGTGCTCAGTAATATTTTTGGATGAGAAGATGTCCATTTGATTTTGTTGAAGTAACTGTGATGGGGGAAGGGAAAGAGAAAAACTATGTAGGAAAAATGTTACATTTTTGAATTGTGAAGCCAAGGCAAGACCCCATGAAGATGCTGCTTGATAGCAATACAAAGATAACATTTTTGACATGCTAAGCCTGCTCTTGATCACAGGAAACCAAGCAATCTCACCTGCTCCCTCAGTGTGTGTAGAAGCCCAGCACAGGCCAAGATACTAGCCAACTGTGAACATGCAGTTCAACCCAGGTAAAAACCCCAGAGGAGTGTTTCCTGTATGTCGACTGTTGTCATTCAGCTCCCACTCCACCCCATTCTATAATCTCTCTTATATCATAGGGAATGGAAGAAATACAGTTAGAAATACATTCTACTACACTCTCTCACCTACGGACTTTTGTTACCATTTAACATTAACGAATCTTTGAACAAGATGTGAGGGCTGACCGGGCACGTTGCCTCACACCTGTAATCCCAGCACTTTGGGAAGCCAAGGCAGGTGGATCACCTGAGGTTGGGAGTTTGAGAGCAGACTGGTCAACATGGTAAAACTCCATCTCTACTAAAAATATAACTTTAGCCAGATGTGGTGGCGCATGCCTGTAATCCCAGCTACTTGGGAGGCTGAGACAGAAGAATTACTTGAACCTGGGAGGCAGAGGTTGCAGTGAGCTGAGATCGTGCCACTGCTCTCTAGCCTGGGCAACAAGAGTGACTCTCCATTTCAAAAAAAAAAAAAAAAGAGAGAGAGATATGAGGGGGCATCTTTTAGCCAGTTTCCTGGTCTTTTGCCCTGTGGTGTGGCAGCATTTTCTGGTTGTTTTGCCAAAGAGGCAGGAACGTTAGTGGACCCTCTATCAATCTTTGCTTTTTCAGCCCTTCTAACAGTTTGCTAAACACATTTCCGTTTATTGTACCCTTTTTTATTTGAAACACCTAGAATGAGTTCTATTTTCTTGATTTACACGGAAAAAGGACTTAAGCTAGGGCCAGAATCCAAACTCCAGTCACAGGGAGAAAGGTCAGAGAACAGGGAGTAGTTACGACTGAAACGTCTGGTTTCGATAATAAGCCAAATTCTTCTCTCCTTGTCCTCTTTGGATTGTGCACTTTCTCTGTATATAGGACTATAATTTGGAAAGGATGACACCTATTTCCCTGCTGTACCCCTCTTAGTTTCCACTATTGCTGTTGGAGCTGTTGACACCTGGCCTTTATTACTCACAAGAGCAATACTAGAACCATCTTACTAGACCAGAACAGCCACCAAGAGTAGTCTTTACAAATTCTATAACACAGGGATTTGAGTTATGACTTAGCGACTTGAGGGATCCCAGAGTTTGACTCTGGCAGACCTGCTGCATCATTCATAGATGGTGAGAAAGATTGTTTGGTGTTAGTCCTGATATGGGGAATAACCAAAAAGCTATTCTCAAGTGAGTGTTATTTTGTCCCATCCTCTAATTCTTCTCAAGCTTGGGCCAAGGGTGGACATCATTCCTGAGGATGTCACAGAGAGTAATCACTCCTGTAGATATCTCCTTTTATTTTGAAGCGCAAGAAGATCATCAAAGCTAGAAAGAAATCTCCTGTATCTTGGAAATGAAGTAACCTGGGACTCCCATACTTTCCTAGAAAATTAGAGTTTAGGTCAAATGAAGACTTTTCAGTAGTATGAAAGCTCTGAAAGAATCCCATCTTTCCCTACTCAGGCCCTTTCATTCCACCCCTTAGATTTTCCACTTCAGCTTCAGGGAAAACACTACATATATTTATTTCTTGTGGCCACCGTTAAACTTGAGGAATCAGGAGGAGTTCCTTCACCTTAGTAATCCAAAATTTCTGTGGAAGAGAAAAGTAAAGTTTTCTTTTGGAAAATATTGGGAAAGCTAATTGATAGAATGTTGGAACAAAAATTAGAAGTGTTAGACTCATCTCTTCTTCAGCTCCGAAGATAGAAATCCTCCCTCTTGATGGGGAAAAGTTTCTGGTCATGTCTGGCACATAACTGATATTAAAACCTTCATGAATTTATCAATAAGATGGAGACAACCTGATGTAGGCCACACTGCTATGATCTTCCTGGAACTGAAACCTATTGAAAATATGACAGTTGAGCAGCCTCAAACAAAACTATTGAGTAGCCTCGACTACTTCTACAGGGGTCCCAAAGACATTTCCTGTATTGCTGAATATAGCATTAGCCATGCATCCCTATGCTGATTAGCAGCACTAGATCACAAATGCATCATTAGCCCTTGTATCCCGTTTTCATAGAATAGCTTAGAGGTGGGGTGAGGATGAAGGTTAGAGCAGGAACTGCTAATGCATAGGACATGTTTTGAAGAAATGCTGTTCCCAAGAAGACAGGAAAGACCCTATTCAAAATTCATGGTACCAACTCTGCTTTGCCAGTAGGGGTAGCTGCTGAGCTGCCAAAAGTTGACCTTCTAATAGAGAGTCAGCCCAGGTGGAAGCTTGGAGAACTGGTCCAAGTTTTCCAGTTTATTTCTGACCACTCCAGCCATGTAGAAGATACCATACTTTACCCCATTACTCACCATTACTTTACCACACCCAAGTTGCTTTTGCTCACATTGTTCTCTTTCTGCCAGGAATATTATTTCCTTCCTATTCTTCAAAGCCCAGATCAGATATGACCCTTTGTGAACCAACCACCCAGGAACCATTACATGAAACAAATCTTCCCCTAAACAATATTCCTGTCCATTCTTTCTTTCTGTCATCTATCTATATCTCTCTATCTCTATCTCTCTATCTATCTCTATTATCTATCTATCATCTCTCTTTATAGTTCACACTGTGTTGCAGTTGGTTGTTTACCTATCTGTTTCTCCATCTGGAATGTGAAGTTTCTGGGGGCAAATTCATGTGGCATTTACCTTTATATCCCAGAACCTAGTACAATTGCTGCTACATACAAAGTCCTCTGGGCAAGGAAGTAGACACCATCAACAAATCTTATCAGGATTGCTTAAAGAGTTTATATTCCAAAAGATACCATGACAGCTCAGGGCCAATGGGGTTTTTAGGTCTAGCTGTTCATCTAAGGAGTAAGAAACCTATTTCTCACTGAACTCCATAGGCAAGCATATTGGTGTGTGTGAGCTGAGTGATTCCTGGCTGAGGCAGCTGCCTCACTTTAAGGGGTTACATTTTTTATAGGATAGGAAAGGGATCGGAAAGGGAAGAGTTTAAGTTATTAGAAACTCGGAGAAGAGAGGTACTGAAGGTACCCACAACATGCCCTGGATAGACAGCACATGCATGTCTGGAGCCAGTGAGAATTGCCATCCCTGGTAGAGAGGACCCAAGCCCCCATCTGGGTCATAAAACCAACAGAGTAGATTTTTCTTGCAGGCCAATCATAAGGCTTAAGGCATGATTCCCCACTGACTTCTTTCACCACCAGGTAGTTTTAGGAGATGAGAGGGGGGTGGGAAAGGGAGGATTTCAAGAATCAGAATTCTTATAACAAGGAAGAATTTCCACATCAAAACCTGGATTGGTAGATCTGTTTTGTGCCAAGTGTGAAAAGGCATGAAATAGCTAGGCATGAGCTATTCCCCAACGACTTGTCTTTTACTAGAAAGAACTTTATAAATGTTAATAGGTACTAGACTAGCTGGAAGCAGATTTGCTCTGGGCCCAAAAACATAAAATAATCATCACTTTGTTTGTCTGATTCTAAATGGACTTAGTATTGATTTGCATTATAAGAATTCCAAATTCCCACCACTCTGGGAAAGTCATCCAAACCCACTACTTTTCATTCCTGGTAGTTTTCTGCACTTGAAACTTCCTTTTCAATTTTGTACCAAGTGTGGAGAAGAATACACATGAGAGAAAGTCTGACCAAACATTGCATCTGCTCTCTTTCCATGGTTCCAGCCCAAACACTTCAGAGTGGGTTCCATTTCAACTGGTTTCAAGGGTGTGGCTCAAGTTCAGTCCATGTACAAAGGGAGGAGTTCAAATTAATCATAGCCCCTAAGAAAGTTGGAGGACAAAAAGTAGGTATAGTATGTACCAGAGGGTTTGCCTCTATTACACGGGACTTAGAAACACACATTATCACTGTATTTCCTCTCATAAAAATATGAGTTCAGAATTGTAGAGTGAAAGAGACTTTAGAAGTTATCTTCCCCGTACTTTGCAGTTAAGGATAGACCATACAGTGAGTCAGCAGTGCTGAGGTTAGACACTTCATCTTCTAACTTCCTCAGCACACTTCTTCCTCTCTACTGCAAACTCCATTACAGAACATTTAATTTTTTCTTCCTTTCTTTTTTTTTTTTTTTTTTTTTTTTTTGACAGAATCTTGCTCTCTGTCACCCAGGCTGGAGTGCAATGGCGCAATCTCAGTTCACTGCAACTTCTGCCATCCAGGTTCAAGCTATTCTCCTGCCTCAGCCTCCCAAGTAGCTAGGATTACAGGCACGCGCCACCACACCTTGCTAATTTTCGTATTTTTAGTCGAGATGGGGTTTCACCATGTTGGCCAGGCTGGTCTCAAACTCCTGACCTCAGGTGATCCACCGGCCTCAGCTTCCCAAAGTGCTGGGATTACAGGCATGAGCCACTGCACCCAGCCAGAACATTTTAATTTCTAAATCTTTTCATACATAATATAAGCTTAATGCATGTAGCAAGCCTATTTATTCATTTATGAATTCAATAAATATTCATTGTCTACTATGTAACAAGGCTGCTCTGGCTGCTGCTTGGAATATTTTAGTGAGTAAAATACACTAGCATCCCTATACTTGCAGAGTTTATATATTCTAGTGGGATAGTTAAGACATACGTACTCATGCCCATTTGACAGATCAGAAAATGAAGACTCATAAAAAAAAGTAGCTTGGAAAACAAGTTAATTCATAACAGATTTGGCACTGTGATTTAGAACTATTGCCCCAGACCCAGCCTGGAATGAATACACAAATTCATGCTTCTCTCTTGAAATGCATTCAGAGCCTCAGGAGGTAGAAAATGATGTTCACACACAGTCCTCCTTATTTAACTTGAGCACAAGTCAATCTAAGGACTGAAGCTACATGAGGAGGAGGAGCCAGAAGGCTTTTATTTAAAGAATGCAGATTTATTCGGTTTGCTTCTAAGTCTGTATGTCACTTCACTTTCTTGGTGATTGCTGTGGGTTGAATGATCTTTCCCAAATATATGTTGAAGTGCCCAGTAGTTCAGAATGTGACCTTATGTGGAAACAGGATCTTTATACGGGTAATCAAGTTAAAATGAGAGCATTAGGGTGGGCCTAATCCGTTATGACTGGTGTCTTTATAAGAAGGAGAAATCTGGACATGGAGACAGATACATATAGAAGGAAGGTAATGTGAAGACACAGAGAGAATGCCATCTACAAGCCAAGGAATGTCTGATACTACCAAAAGCCAGGAGACAGGTGTGGAACAGATTCTCCCTCAGTGCCCTCAGAAACAACCAGTCCTGGTGACATCTTGAGTTTGGATTTTTAGCCTCCAGAACTGTGAGGCAATAAATTTCTGTTGTTTCAGCCACCTGGTATGTCGTATTTGTTAATGGCAGCCCCAGGAAATGAATGTAGAAATGATTACCACATTCAATTTCCCTTTTTCCACATAAGGTCACATTCAAAGACCCTGTTTCCACATAAGGTCACATTCTGAACTACTAAGCACTTCAATATAGCATGTCCATTTGTTTCATGTTCTTATAAAATGAAATCACCTTTTTATTTTTATGCCCCCTTGAATTATCCCACATTTCCCTGGTCAGGGACACAGATTTGCTGAGATTAGAGATAGAAGATAAACAGGTCTCAGGCAAGTATTATACAGACACAGACTGAGTGAATGTCTGCTCCAAACACCTCCCCTAGTTGGTCACTCACACACGCAGCATTTCATAGCTCTGGGCAACTGTCTATAAATGATGGAATACCCAGCTCCAGAGATAAAGAAGATCTGTTCTCTTACTGTTTATTGTTAAGTCTGAAATTTTCAAAAGTTGTAGCCATATGACTCATGCAGTTAACAAACCCACATAATATGAGAGATACAAGAGAATAAAACACTCTGATTCCATTTGTACCAAAAAAACACCCTCCAAATGGATGATTTACAGAAGAAAAAAATAGAAATATTTTTTCCTAGTGCACTCTCTTTGAAATTCACAGAGAAAGGGCTTGTCTTGCATGCACTTAGACACCACCAGTCAAAATAAAGGATGAAATTGGGAGAAACTGGGATAATCTGAATTTCAGGTGATTCTTTTGAGTATCTATGGTAGCCAATTTATTTATCGTTATACGTCAGTGTCAAATTTGGAGATGACTAAGTGTGACCATTAAAAGAATGAAAAATATGCCAACCTGTTGGACCGAGTAAGCTTCTTGATTACAAGAAATCCCCAGTATATAGTATATAGTAAATGCTCATCATAATGTTTGTTTCATTGTAATGAACTAAGAACTGATGAAAAAGTGAAACAGAGACCTTCTTACATACATCAAAAAGGGAGCATAGACTAAGGAGGAGAATGGGAGAGATGAGATGTACTAAACTTACTGTGCCTGTCTCATGGTAATTAGTCTGCATTATGATGAGTTTCATGGCACAGGGTGGTTTACAGCTCAATGTAAGTGAATGTTTACACTGACCATGCTGAGATACCCCCAGGAGAGCACTTGAAAACTTCCAGTTACATGGTGGTATCTGGCAGAGCTCAGTTTTGTTAATAAAACTTTCAAGTGACCGCATTTGAACCATAACATTTCATTCCACTTGTGTATACGATAATTGCCACAAAACTGGTTTTGATACCTGCAGTATCAGTCTTTTCCATCACTCCACTCACCAAAGCGTTTAAAGCCAATTTAAGGGTCTTAAGTTAATAATCTGTAGGCTTGCTATAGGCTCTTTTATTCAACACTTTGTTATTGAGAACTTGCTAGGTGAATAGCTGCTCTGTAGGTGCTGCAAGGACACAAAGAAAATTAAAATAAGGAAATGGGTAATGTTTTATTCTGAACCAAGTTGTCTCTGGTGTACTTTCCTAGGAAGAGTTGACCTGGGGCTGGATGCAGAGACTCACATCTGTAATCTCAGGACTTTAGGAGGCCAAGGCCGGAGGATTATTTGAAGCCCTAAGTTTCAGAACAGCCTGAGCAACAGAGCGAGACTCCGTCTTTACAAAAAATTGTTTTTTAAAAAAGAGTTGACCTAGAGTTCTATTCAAAAGCTTTCCATGTCTTGGTGCCATCACTGTGGCACCATCTTTTTAACTTGGTTTCCTTCTTTTTTCTGTCTCAGAAGAACATGATGTATAGGAATACAAACTTTGGAGCCAGACTGCCCAAGTTCAAATCCCAGCTCTGTTGCCCACTAGCTCTATGACCTGAGAAACGTTCTTTAAACTCTTTATATTCTATTTCTTTGGGTGTTAAAGAGGCACAATAACAATACCTATGCCATGCAGTTTTGTAAACATTAAATGTGATAATATACATGAAGTGCTTAGAATAGTTTTAGGTAAATAGTAAGCACTGCATAAGAATTTGCTATAGTTGCTACTCTCCTAGATCACTAGAATATACACAAAAGGTGAAAGAAGATCAGCAATGAAGAACAGTGTTAAAACAGAGTTAGAGGGATCCCCAATGTCAATTAAAGGGAGAAGAAAAGTGATAGCTGTTGACACATCTATTCTCATAATGAAGATTTCAGAAAAGAAGGCATTTTCTAGCAAAATATGCTCTTCTTTTCCCAGGAAAAGGGGGGAAAGTATTTGTATTATTTTAAATAGCAGGCTGTCGCTGAACGTGGTTCCACAGATCAGCACTTGAGGCAGATGGTTAAAAGCCACATGCTTGCGGATTTTCCCACTTTTTCCACACTCACAGACTCACAACCACTTTTGGTGCCCGTGGTTTAACCTCTGTTTCTCTAACTCCTGTTTATGAGTCAAGCGGTTTCATGTCATCAGATTGATGGGGAAAGTGTGAACAAGGATAAGGATGTGGAAGTAGTTTCCGCACT
This sequence comes from Macaca thibetana thibetana, assembly GCF_024542745.1. NCBI lineage: Eukaryota > Metazoa > Chordata > Mammalia > Primates > Cercopithecidae > Macaca > Macaca thibetana. Next base: position 28,998,393 of record NC_065588.1, on the reverse strand, counting down.
GGGAAGCACCAGAGTGTGCCAATGCTAAAAAGGAAAAAAAGAATTCAAAGTATTTGGGCTTTGAGGGATTGTATTTAGTTAACTTTGAAAGTTTGAATGCAATCAAAGTAGCTATCTAAATGTTTAAAAGGCATTATTGACTGGAATATAAATAAAAATATCAGTGTTAGGACAGGCTGAGGTGATGGTGCCCAGAAGCAGGGTGGGTGTGGGGTCAGAGACAAACAAGAAGATTGGTCATCTCTCTCCCTTTCTCCTTGGAAAAAGCATAGGTCAAAGTTTACCAATGATGCCAACATCCTGTCTGGCCAAGACAAAGCTCAGCGATGAGGGCAGTGAGGACACTATGAGCCATACAAAGCTGTTTGTTTCTGCTGGCATGCTAATGCAACAAGTTGCTGATGAAATTGCCTGGGGAAAAAAAAAATCCTATTCCTTATTCTTTGCTCTTGCTTGACCTCAGTAATCTTAAATCTCAAAATTCCATAGAACCATAACTAATCAAAACTCTGAAAGCCCTCAGAGATTTCCCTCCACCCCCAACTAATTTCAGAGACAAAGAAACAAAGCTTACAGATTATTTGACTAACCACAAGCTACCGAAAGAGCTGGGTCTGGGATCTGGTTTTTCTGTCCAATGAGGAGCACTCTCCCATGTATACCTCACTGAATTTCAGTGGGCATCTTCTGGGAACTTCTTGGAAGAATATAATATTTTTAGCCTTTAAATGATCCACAAAGATGGTTGGAGCACTTCCAAGTTCAAAGACATAGTTCCTCCAAGAGGATGTGGAATGTTCTTTCACATTGACCCTATTACTGCTGTTACTAAAGAAAAATGACCAAACTTTCTTTGTCAGGAAGACTGATGAGCAAAGCAGGACTGAGGGAAAAAGTGGCTTATGAGAGTTCTACATTTAGAAAAATGTTCTTAACCTCCTTGTCAAAATCCTCTCAACATTTAAATAATGGTTCTTTCAAAAAGTCCAATCTTCTTTTAGTATAGTTAAAAAGTATTTCGCTCATTTCATCTTCTTAACCTGGCTCGATTTCCCCTTTTGCTTAATTAGTCTAATGTTTCCATCCATTTCCCTTACAAACCATGGTTTCTGGACTTCTAATTGTTTTAAATAGTTTCCATTGTAACCTCTCCAGTATATCCACATCTTTCTTAAATTGTGTTACTCCTAACCAGACATAAAATTCCATTTGAAGAGTTCCCAGGAAGGTGGTGAGGCAGTTATTCATGTACGTTACACAGCATACAAATGAAAACAGAATACATTTGGCAATTTTCTGCTTGTGAGTCAGGGCAGTGTTGGAACTTCTGTTCAACTCAGTTCTGAACTGATTCTATAATTTCCCCCCTCACCGCTCAAATACTATTAATTAATTCATTCAATCATCTACTTGCTAATATCTTAATTTTAAAAAATGATTTGAGGGAACTTTATGATAGTGATAACATTTGAAAAGGGATTCAAAATTCAATAGATGAAAGGTTGAGATAATTATTTGTAAACCTTAGGTAATAATACAATTGAACATAAAATTTACCTCCTAATTCCCTGGAAACAAGGCAACAAGGGAAAATTTTCTATTTTAAGCAATTTTAAAGATCTTTTGCTTCTGAAGAACAAACAAAATTAAAGTATCTCTTCTCATAGCTCTTTGTTTGAATTTCTCAGCCAGTGATTCAACACTTAAGTTCTTCTCAACGCCTATGGGATCCTTGAAGATAGGCATCATTTCTTGTAACATAGTTGTGGTTTGATTAATGCATGTTGAATGAATGATTTCCCAGAAATCCTTTATCGGGTTTTCACATTGCTCTAAAACATGGACTACATTAATGTATTTACACTGTTTTGACTTCTTAGAATTGAGTATTAGACATTCTCGGTTCACCAAGTGGATTTTGACTATATTTGTATATTTTTCAATTTTATTTTGTAAAGGGTCAGTAAAGATACTTGCTTTGGGTAATTGATCTATAGGTCACACATAACCCTTCCCTGAGCTGCACCACACCTTCCATAATGGGTGAAAATCAGGCTGGAGCAGAACAAGGCTATTGGGCAGCCCCAGAGCTGAGGAGATGGCAGTGGTCTGGCATGTTATTTGTTCATTAAAAAGAATCTTGATGTTTAATGGCTTTGTTTTATAGACCAAGTCAATATGCCCTTTACAAAAGCTTTGATATCCAAAAGAAAACTTCAAACACCCTTAATAATCCTAATATGAAGAAATACTTAAAAATCCATGTGTTCATTTTACATAAATGTTTAAAATCTCATTTTATTTTTAAAATGATAAATTGACCTTAAGTCTTCTAATCAGTATAGTTCTTTGCTCTTCTGATCCAATAAATAAAATGTTTTAAAAGACATAACGAAATAGGCTGCTCAAAAGCAAAGTAAACAGTTTAGTAGATAAGAAATAGAACTGAAATATAAGCAGTAAGTATTGTGGAAGCAACAGCTCTGGAGATCTTCATGCCCAATAATAGGCACAGTAACTAAGTCTTGTTTCCTCAAAGGAAACCAATACTAAAAGTTTTCCATGCACGGTAGGGCACTATATCTAGCCTTACTTCTTGGAGTCAGTAGCCAGAGAAAGGCCCCCTATATGTAAAGGTAGAATTTGAAAATAGTTGTCAACCTATTGCTTGAGTCTGTGGCTTTAAAAGCTGTTTTAGGTCTAGAATACAGAAATACTAAGACACAGGCTCATAAGACACAGGAACTAAGCCAACGAGCTCCATGAATGTATCTGGAATAGGAACCGCTGAACAGGAACCCCTAAACACTGTTTAAAAATCTGGTTCTAGATAGGAAGCCCAAAGGGTTTGCCACACATACATAGAATATGGGAAAGCTGCTGAAGTGAGAGGAGAGAAGGAGAATTTTAACAAGAAAAAAAGAAAGAAAGAAAAGACAGAACTGAGAGGAAACATTTAAAATAAACTCATGCCAACACACATTTTTGTGAAATTACAGAATATGAACTACAAAGATAACATTGTAAATGCTACCAGAGAGAGGAGACTGACAAAAGAAGAATGACTGAGAGTGTTGGCAGGAAGGAAGGAAGGAAGGAAGGAAGGAAGGAAGGAGAGAGAGAGAGAGAGAGAGAGAGAGAGAGAGAGAGAGAGAGAGAGAGAAAGAGAGAAAAAGAGAAAGAAAGAAAGAAAGAAAGAAAGAAAGAAAGAAAGAAAGAAAGAAAGAAAGAAAGAAAGAAAGAAAGAAAAAGAAGAAGGAAGGAAGGAAGGAAGGAAGGAAGGAAAGAAAGAAAGAAAGAAAGAAAGAAAGAAAGAAAGAAAGAAAGAAGGAAAGAGAAGAAAGAGAGAAGAAAGAAAGAAAGGAGAGAAAGAATGAAAGAGAGAGAAAGAAAGAAAGGAAGAAAGAAAGAAGAAAGAGAAAGAAAGAAAGAAAGAAAGAGAGAAAGAAAGAAAGAAGTGAAGCTGGAAATAAGGGCTTAAATTAAGAAACTGGAAGAAAAGAAGCACAACATAACTATGAAGACTTGATGGAAAGAAATAATGGCAGATATCAGATGAATTAGAAAACAAGATACAGTAGGTAAGATCAATAAAAATCAACAAATGGTTATGAGAAAACATTGATAAACAAAATAGTACTACAGATAAAAAAAGAAAAGAAAATCATAAATAAATAATACTAGGACCACAAAAGAATGATTTCTAAAAGTAATTTGAGATTTTTAAAATAACAAATTATTATTAACAACTGTGTCAATAAATTTGCAGTTGCAGTTTATGTGAATATTATTAAATTAGTCATTAAGTAAATCAAAACAATAATCAAAATCTCCCCCCTTCAAAGATAATTCAGATCAATTTACAGGTGAATATTACCAAGCTATCATAAAATTAATAATTTCTATTCTGTATACTTTCAAATACAGAAAAAAAGGAAAGAGATAGTTAAGGGATAGAAGAAAACCAAAATTACTTCCCTAGTCTTATACACCACTCAACACATTTCTGACACTAGAGTCTCTGGTGTCAATTCAATCCTCACTCTATCTGGAGATAGTGTCAGATCTCAGAAGTTCAGGGCTTGGTCCCACAAGACTGTCCCCCACTTCAGATGTCAATTGAAAGTCTTAGGTTGTGATCTGTACTTCTGACTGACCAGCTGTAAATTGAGGCTTTCATGATTCCTTCCTTAGTTTGATTAATTTGCTAGAGTGGCTCATAAAACTTGGGGAAACATTTTACTTATATTTACCCATTTATTATAAAGAATATTTCAAAGGATACAGATGAACAGCCAGATGAAGGGATGCATTTGGCAATGTATGGGAGAAGGAATGTGGAGCTTCCATGCCCTCTTCAGGCACACCACCCTCCTTCAGGCACACCACACCTTCATGTGTTTAGCCATCCAGAAATTCTACAAACTCAATCATTCTGGATTTTTATGGAAGCTTTATTACATAGGCATGATTGATTAAACCATTGGCCATTGGTGATCAACTCAACCTTCAGCCTCTCTTCCCTCCCTAGAGTTAATTGGGCAGTGAATTCAGACTGAAGATTGAGTTGATCAACAATGGTCAATGGTATCTGGTTCCCCTGGCAACCAGACTCTACCCTGATACTGTCCAGGAGTCCCCAACCATCAGTCATCTTGTTAGCATACAAAAAGACAGCTACTTATCACTTAAGAGATTCCAAGTGTTTTAGGAGCTGTGCTCCAGGAAACAGGGATGAAGACCAAATACAGTATATATTTTATAACAGCACAGGTACATACAGCATTTTATATCATTACTATGATTTTGATATGAAAATTAGGAAAGTAGAAGAAAATAAAATTATAGATCTATTTCATTTACAATATATCTGTAAAAATTTCAAATAAAATATTAGTAAGTAGAACTCATCAGCGAATATAAAAACATCACATCATATCCTAATAGTGTTATTCCCAGAAATCCAGGATGGTCAAGCATCAACAAATCTATTAATGAAATAAACCACAATTTCAAATTGGGAAAGGGAAAAAAATTATACCTTCAATAAATCAACCATATGATATTTCAATAAACATATGTAATAGAAGCACTTAGCCCACTTAGTATAGAAAGAAATTCTCATCTGATAAAACTCTCATCTGTCTATTAAAGATCTGCCATTAAGACTATATTAAATGTTGAAATTTTGGAGCATTCCCATAAAATGAGAAACAAAATAGGATGTTCTATGTCATCACTTATATTCAACATTCTACTGCAGATATTAACCATGCAGGAAGATTTTTAAAAAGCCATAAAATGAATAAAAATTAGAAATGAAAAGCCAAGATATCTTTATTTGTAGCTACAATGATTTTCTGTGTAGAATATACAAGACAATCCACAAATGAATTTTTAAAAATTAATAAAAGAATTCCACACTACTACTCATTAAAAGGTAAACAACCAAAATGCAAAAACTCAATGGGAAAATACATTTCATTCACAATTGCAACAGAAACTTAAGGTACCTAAACATAAATAACGAGAAACATACAGTAGGTCACTTTGTAGGAAAAAAAAAAAAATGCAGCAACATTACTAAAGAAAGTAGAAAGAGGCCAAGTGTGGTGGTTCTTGCCTGTAATCCCAGCAGTTTGGGTGAGGCTGAGGTAGGCGTATCACTTGAGGAGTTCGAGACCAGCCTGAGCAACATGGGAAAAAATCATCTCTATAAAAATACAAAAATTATCTGGGTGTGGTGGTGCACACCTATAGTTTCAGCAACTTGGGAAGCTAAGGTGGGAGAATCCCTTGAGCCCAGGAGGTGAAGGTTGCAGTGAGCTGAAATCACACCACTTTACTCCAGCTTGAGCGACAGAGCAAGACCCTGCCTCAAAAAAAGGGAAGAAATGAAGAAATAGATACAGGTAATATTTCCATGAATGAGAAAATTCAGGATTGCAAAGATGTAATTTTGACAATTTCAATTAAGAACCAAAGGACAGGATTTGCCCTAAAATCAACACTTTGTATAAACAACAGTATGAAAAACATGCTGTTAGCCCAAGTACAGACAGACAGTTGGATCAGAATAAAATTCCTAGAAAAAAGACACACATAAAAAATGATTTTGGATAAGGAAAAAAAAAAATAGCACTCCAGGTTCTCCAATCTCAGATTCTCTATAACATGAATAAAATATCAAAATTCATAGTTTTACAAACAGAAGAAATTTAACTTCTTGATTTCTATGGAGGACCTCAGAGAAATAAGAACCTCTTTCCTGTTCTCCTCAAGCTTAACTTCTCTGAATTATTTTGACACTGGTAAGTACCTCTCTGTTTGAAACCTTCTGTTTTCCTTTGACTTCCACGGCACTGTACATTCCTGGTTTCTAGTTCCAGGAGTTTGAAGGAGTTAAGGATGTGCCATTCCCAAATATGCTGAATTGGCATATTCATTATTTTTAGTTGAAACTGTTGGAGAAATTAATTTCAAAAACAGCTAGTTGATCTGTCTCTTCCTGCATGCAGCAAGCCATAAAGATCTTCTGGAAGCACTAACATCTCTGAACCAAAGTGAGAAAGCCCTTCTCACCAGAGACTGGGAATTGGAGGCAGCAATGGATCTGAGTAGATAAACTGTCTGAAGGAACCTGTATCTTCCACTAGTTTTACACTCCCCCGTGTATCTCCTAGTGACTCCCATAGAAATTTACTGCCCCTAGGCAGATCCCCCTTGTTCTGCCATTCCTTCTGAAATTCATCATTCTTTGTCAAACAATTATGAAAACGTCTTACTTGGTCACTTCAGATTTCACTGTTTTGTGAAGATGCCCATGTGCATATAAAAATGATAAAATGTGTATGCTTTTCTTTTGTTAATCTGCCTTGTGTCAATGTGGTTTCTAGATGCAGCCACAGAGCCCACATAAGACCTTGTGGAGGCACAGAAATTGGAGATGGTGTCTTCCTCCCGTAAACTTTCTTGACTTATTTCACTGGCTACTTTTGATTATCTACCTTCTCAAAATAAGTACTTCTCAGGACTTTAGCATCAACTCAGAGGTACGAAATGAGTGACGTCACTATAATAAAAATCATTCATTTACTTTTTTATCAGAACAATATTTATCATCATTTATGGCTACAACAGTAAACATAAATAAGAATAGAAGTGATATTGAACAGTGCTCATGTCAGCATATATAATGACTACACACAGGACTCACTGGAAAAACAGAAAGTCCTTACTATCTAAAATAGAAAAGCATTTCCCAACAAATTTGACTTTAGTATTTAATAATATTTTTCCAAAATTTATAATATACTTTTAGTTTGATGAACTGTATAGGAATAATGATTGTTATAACTCAATCCAAAAGAGAACATTTTGAATTTATTTTGAAATATTTTGAAAATATTTTGAATTTTAATCAAATAAAAATCTTTAAAATAGATTTATATTTTTTTGGTTGCGAGGAATATTTTTAGGGTGCGGAATAAAATAATTTCAATCCTAGAAATATATTACATTGGAAAACAAATATTGTGAGAAAGTGGAATAGAAATATAATTTCAAGAAAAAACATCTCCACTATTGAGAAGCAGTTTATTCATCAAAAAAGAAAATAATTAACGGATGATAGTGTTTATCAACCTACTGTGGTATTTCAATTCTATTTGCTTTACTTAAAAGAGGTCTAAAACATCAATGTTATAAACTATCATAAATAACATTCTTTGCAACTGTTTAAGCTTATGCTGAAATTTTTTAGATGTCAACTTGAAAATGTGCCAGAGGGCACACGGTTTTTCAGATTTCCTGGAATTTTTTAGTGAGTACAAGGGGAAAATGCTTTGAGGACCACTGCTTTAGTGCACATGCCCAACCTACTATGAGTAAACCTAGTCTTAAAATGCATCCTTAGTAGTTTAAAATCTGTATTATAAAGGCTTGTTACATTATAATTGTAAGTTCTTTCCAATGTGGATTTAAATTATTCTCTTGAAGCCAATAAAAATTTGCACATCACACTTCTGCAATTAATTCCAGCTTCCCATATTTTATTCCCCTTTTAAGTGCATATTCATATTTGAAATTGCAAGACTGCACTTTCATAGAAAATAGGTATGCCCATCAAAACACACCCTTTTAAGCTCCGTCTGTGTGAGGATTCATAATGAGCAAATCCTGGTTCAACTACAGTATCTCAGCTTCTGGTTTCGGCAGCCTCAACCAGTTCTTCACGTTGTTCCTCATGAAGCCTTTTCCCTTGCTCTCAGGCAGAGTTGGTCAGAGTTGGTCACTTCCTCCAAGGGGCTTCCACAGCACATGAACCCCTCCCCGATTACGGTCAGGTCAGTGGATTGAAATCACTTTAGCTGTGAGTTGAAAGTCAGTTGGAAACCTAAATTGGAGGAAAGAGCCTGAGAGGCAAAGGCAACATTCCTGGACACAACACAACAAAGACTGGCTGTAACATAGCCTCAGTTGAGCAGGCCTTGGAATGGTCACACCAGACTTTTCCCTTTGCAATAAAATCTAGAGAGAGGTTGGAGCTAAGAGAGAAGAGTAATGAAGTACAAGGAATAGGAGTTGAACAAAGTAAAGGGTCAGTCGTTTTCCATCCAGGGCAATCCCACAGATGCTAGAGCGGCCATTAGCATACTTCATCTTGTAAAGCTCTGTTTATTTACTCAGACCTGGCACCTTTCAACGCTTGCCGAGGCCGAGGCCTGGTTTAAAAAGGCAAACGCATAGAGAAACTTTCCATCTTGTTACACTTCCCATCATGAGACTGACATTTTCTGTTCTGTTTGCTATGGGCTGGTGGGCGGCTTTAATTTGGTTTTCCCTCCAGTTCTCAAGTCTCAATCTTTGCCAAATCAAGAAGCAGGCAGGAAGGGGAAAAAGAGGGGAAAACATATGCACTTGCATTCCCCAAGTCATCTCAGAAGTAACTTAATACTGGTTCAGGTCATCCATGTCTTACAAATCAGTTTTATTCTGTGGATTGTTTACACACCACTTCTAGCATGTCTCTAATAAATTAAAATTTGCTGAAGTGGTAAAATATACTGAAGATAGAGTGAATGGTCTACAAGCTACACAGAGAGGCCATTATTCTTTGAGGAAGTAGGAAAAGCAATCATAAAATTTTGAAAAATTATGCAATAACTTTGTACTTATTGCCCATCTGTATTCATTACAATGATCTACTTCATAGACATATAAATAGAATGAGAAAGTAACAGATCTGCTGTGTGTTCTAGACTTCAGTCAATGAAATTCAATTAGAGTCTTTAATAAAGAAAACCTCCACAAATGTCAAGCATTTGTCTGCATATTTCTTTATGCTGCCCTGAATTACGCATTTAGTTTCTTTCCAGTTCTTGCCCTTTTTGTTTTTCTTTTCAAAAAGTCTCTTTGTAGAAAGATGAGAAGGTATCATTGCTTGGGTTTGCTGGGGGGTGGGGGTGCTTGGTGGCGTTATTCTTGAGGGGCATTAAACTCTATATCACACCCTCCATAAGCACTTAGTTGAGCTCTAGTGGGACAACATTATGCTGAATATTTTCTAAAAAAAAAAAAAAAAAAAAAAAAAAAAAAAAAAAAAGGACCACACAGATAAGGCCGTAAAATTGCCAGGGACTCAGAACAGGTTTTACGACACGCACGCTGATCAAAAGGGCTTAACCAAGATGGTTTTTAATCATATTTGGGCATTGGAGAGTTCTCCGGTTCAAAGAAATGGTTCTGTGTTTTGTTTTGTTTTGGCAAAGCTCTCTTTTCTTCAATAACCTCAGAAAAACAAAGCCAACATAGTGAGGCTGTGCTCAATTTTGTTTCTGTGTTCAAGTAAAATATACCACCTTGAGGAGGTCTTTTACTTACAATCAGATCTGTATATATTTAAGAATATTTTGAATTGGACATGCTCATTTGAACATTCACCCTTTTGAAACTAAGCCACTTTAAATTGTGCTGGGAATCATACAAATGAACTGTTGTGAAAAAAGAATGTTCTAGCTGTGTATGTTATTATTTTGCAAAGTTTGATGTCAAATATTTAGCATTACTTTTTAAAAATTCAAAATACAAAGTATTAGGTATAATGTGAAGTGACATTGTAGCCTAGAGCAAGATAGGAAATTAACTACTTTTGCAACCCAGGGCTCAAAATGTGAAGAAAGATCCTAGGTTAAACAAACTAGCCCCATTTGATACACAACTGCTCCCTTATCTTCTCCTCCTCCTCCTCTCCCTCTTTTTCTCCTTTCCATTCTCTTTTTCTTTGTTCTTCTCCCCGCGCCCCTTCCCCAATTCCTCCTCTCCACCTCCTTTCCCCCTTTCTTGCAGGTTAGAAACACATGTGAACTTTGGAAACAGCATGATCCCCGTAGAGTGGGTGTAGGTTGACTTTGCTATAGAAAGATAATTTCCCTTTGTTTACCTACAGAAGTACTGACATCTCAGAAAATATCTTGCCAAGCATTTCTTCTAAGAATTTGCCAAATCTTAAAGGAAGACAGAAGGAAAGGAAGAACAAATCTCTGCTTTTGGAATACATCTTTCCTCTTTTTTGCAGAAAAATAATGAATATATAAAAATAGTAAAAATATGTTAGGCAGTTGGAGTTGCAAGAACATCAGTTAATCACATAAACCACAATGCAGGTGGAAAAACTCTAGCCCGAAAATGCTATTTAGTAATGACTGAGGGTCAGAAAAAATCACAAGCATCCCAGAATCTGTGTCCTTAGTTTGCCTCAGATCATGAAACTGGTGGAGAGGTAACGGGACTAGACAGACTTTGTGTTACCAGCTTTAAGCAGCAGCTTCCTTGTGTTGTTTTTACCTCATAGCCCTCCTAGCTCTCACCCTCCCTGTTCCCAGTTCACTATATAATCTGCAGGATTATGTTGTACAAATGCTATTTTGAAAGTTTCCTCTTTTTCTTTATTCAAATCCTTCCTCGAGACTTCCCTCTTCCCAAGACTAGCTCTCAGAGTTTGGGTAAAGCAAAACACAGCTAAACAAAAAAACAGCCATCCAAGGCCTACTAAAAATCTATCAATCTAGGAAAGAGGTCCAGACTCCTACTCCTTCCTTAATGGGCTTTGTGGCTTAAATGCTGGGCAGAAATCTCTAAACAGCAATGTAGGAATGCAAACTGTATTTCCTCTCCCAGGTAAACCTTTGAAGAGGAGTGAGGAAGAACTCTCCAAGAAAGGAGGCTCAGAAATCTTATGAAAATGAGAGATAGAGGAGTGGGGAGGGTTTGGGAGGTGGTGAACATAGCAAATGCAAACCAGGAAGAGAAGGTGGCAGGGCTTGCATGAGCTTCATGGGCTCCAGCTTAAGTAGATGAAGTTTTGGATGGCAATGGGACACCCATGTGGAGATGCCTATAGCCCTTGGGCCATAGGATATGTTTAATGTACTCAAGTCAAAATTCAGAAGTCTCTAGATTTTTCACGTAAAAGCACATTTGAGGAAAACACAATAATATTCCGTATATTTATTCATCAGAATGTTGCCTGACTCCTTTGAAGTCATTTTAACTAACATGTGTCTGCAGTGAGCTCTGTTCTACTTCTTTAGGATCCCTCAGAGTGACTCCAATGACCTCATTCAAACTAATAAGCTTCACTTTCTTCCTCTCTTAAATCCACCTCCCTTTGCCTCTTAAACATCATGGAAAGGGAATGTGACATTTTAGAAGGTGTCATGCCGACAGTTTCACAAACTGAGGCTCATTTCACCAAAAAGGAGAGCTTGTGCTATAGCCAGTACATTTTCTCTCTCCAGTGTCCTCCACAAAGTAATTAACACAGCCAGGTTGGGACCACAGAATAATTCAGACTTTCATGCCAGTAAAATACAGCTTGCATTGTAAGTATTATTTCTTCTTTAAGTCTCTGTCCATGAGGTTTTTGAGGTCAAGGACATTGTCTTACTCATCTTTAAGGAATATAATTGTATTGAATATGTAAAGGATAGTTAGAACATAATAGATTCCTATTTATTGTTTAGTTGATAGATAAAAAAAAGTATTTGGTTCCTGAAAACAAACGTATAGCAATGGGAAACTTCACAGTAGAAGTGTATGATTAGGTGCAAGTAACTTTTTTTGCCCTGAAAAAGAAAGTATATAATAGGGAACTCCAGTCTCTGCCTCTGGTACTTGAACTCCTGGAGTTCTTTTTGTTCAAAGCTGTCACCATTGTTTAGCTACTCAATTAACACCCTCAAAAAGCAAGTAAACACTCATGGTTCTCCTTTACCCACATTTTTAATCAAACAGATCCTCAGCCATTAGATGCAGGTTTTTCTCCTGACAGCCTTTGGAACAAGCCAAATCAAAAGCATGTATGTAATATTGTAGCAAAAGTTTCTGTATCATATTAATTCTTTATCTGTCTTTTATGTTGTAACTATTTCTCTATTGCTGTATTTTTGTGACAAACAGTATTTTGTTCAACTTCATTGCTTTTTATGTGGTTTCTGTTCTAGCATTCTGTTTAGAAAGATTGTAAATGCTTTAAGAGTATATACCTGTTAACTTAGGACTCTTCTACTGTTTTTGTTATTTCACATCTTCCATTTAATTTCTTTAGATCTCAATTTGATGAGAGGTATATGGGAAAATAAAATTTTATATATTTTTCCCAAATGATTAGCCAGTTGTTCTAAAACTACATATTAAAGAATCCATTCTTTATCATGTACTAAATTTCTTTCTATATTTGATTCCACTTCTGAAAATTGTATTGCATTATAATGAGTTTCTATAAAAGCAGAACAATTCTCTTATACTTTTCTGGCATATCTAGAAAGTACAACAATGCCTAATACTCAATAATTGAATCAGTGGATAAATTTTCCACTTCATTTAATCAGTCTCTCAGGCTTGTTAATCCTGCTGTATAAATATCTCTGGAAGAATTCCTTTTCCTTTTGTTAGCACATTGCCTGCCCTCATACAGGCCTTAATAATGATGGACTTTTAAAGTATTTTTTACATACAAATGGAATAAGGTTCAAAAATGTAAATCTGATCAAGTAACCTCCCCAGTTGAAATCTGTAAATGACTACTCATTTCATCTTCCACACCTGAGGACTACCAAGGCCCTCAGTTCAACCAAGTGAAACTATTATTCTTTCTCAAATATTTCATATTCAAATATGCCTTGCTAGTTTTTTGTTTATTAGTTTCTTAATCCTTGCCTTTGTAAAACTCGAACAGCTTGGTAATAAATGTGTGGACAAAGTGGATTAGTATATAAAGAGGGGATTCATGGTTATAGAAAGATAAGTGAGTTTTGGCCAGGATTAACAAAAACATGAAGCTATGGAACAACTCTCATGCTTTTCCAGAACCACAGGCCATTGAGAATGACTAGTTTGCAGGTGAAAGTGAAGACATAAACATCCAGGGTGTGAAAGGCCTTGCGTGTCATGCTAAGAACTTTGTGTTTTTCCTACAGGAGAGTAGAGTCAATGAAGTGTTTTAAATGGGGAAGAAGCTTGGTTACAATTTTCCTGCAGGATGGATTGACAGAAAGTGAATTCAGAGCCAGGAGCCTGATCAACAACAGATTCTCCAATAGTATAGGTGTCATATGATAAGGCCTTGAGCCAGGATAATGGTATTGAGAATCAGAAGAAGGGATGCGTGTGATGTTAAAAGAAGAAATTCTGTAAGATTTTGTGACTGGGCATAAAGGTGAATAAAAGGAAGAACTAGTGATTGCTCCCCCACCCTCAAATCTTCTATTATCCGCCATTTCTGGCTTAACTAATTGGATAGATGGTAATGTTCTTTACTAAAATAGGAAATACAGGAGGAAGATCTGTTTAGGAGATTTTAGAGTTGGTGGAGGAGAAAGGAGAGACAATATACTCTATCCTGGACATATGGAGAGTTTCCAGAAGGAAGGAGTTGTCAAGAGTGTGGAATGCATCAGGAAAGACCAGTCAGATGTAGACTGCAAAGTGCCCATTTGGATTGAACAGTTAGAAGATTTTGGTGTCCTTCCTGGAAGTTGGGAAGGAAGAAAGTAGAGATTGTCAGTGCAAAGTTCTCCGGAAACAAGTGTAGCTGCAAAAGGAAGTAGATGGGTAGAATAGTGGCTGAAGGAGGCACCTGTCCTGCACCTTTTATTTTACCATGGGATTCATGGGAGTTCATATTGTCTCCTAAACTGGAGTGTAACTTTTCTGAGGCCAGATACTATGTCGTGGTTTCCTGGATGAACTGAGTGGTCACTTGGTTCTTGAAGCCCTAAAATTTTACTAGTTTCTAATCCTCCACAGTGTCTATAATTATCCTGGTACTTAGGCAGTAGCATTCAATTAAATAGTTGTTGAACTGAATACTGTGGATGGGTGACTCACAACACTAAACTGCATTATTCAAGATGTCAGTGCTTCAATTTCCTCCTCATCAACAGCAATTATGACTGGCGTTCTTTTAATAGTAAATTGAACATGGAAACATTGTCCTTGCTGTCAAGAAACATTCACATTCATCTACTTAATGAAAAAGCCAGTCTACCTTTCTTCCTAGAAATATTATCAGGAGTAGCTCATATATGAGGGCTAGCGCACGCGTAGGGCACTGGAGACAGCCAATACACAAAATCTTCCTTCGTATATTATGCACTCTGGGTAGGTATAACCACGAGTCAGCTAACCACACAAGATGCTTTTAGGTCTGGCAAGTGGGATGGAAAGCTCACTGCATCAGTCTCTTCTGTGAGTGCCTGCACGCTTTCTGGTTTCAGGCTGGAAACGTCCTGTGGTGTGCCTGGCCTGGCCAAACCCAGGAAGTACTGAACTTATTAAAATTTAAAAACAAACCAAAGTTGTTTGGAACCTCCAAAACATTCACGTTGTGTCTGAGGGTGAAGGCTTGGATTCATTTCTGATTTGACATGAGCACCATACATCAGGAAAACACAAACAGTGCAGGGTAATTTCATGAAAGGGCTACACCCTTGCATTCAGTCTTATGACAGTCTTGCAAGGCAGCTCCTGCGCAGAACCTAGAGGAATTTCGTGAAGCCGTCCCTCTTCTTTCAATTCCTTTTTATTAGGTTGCCATAGAAATTTGTAGTTGTGAACAAACGTTTAGGCAGTTTTGACATGGACATTCTAAGCAGAGCTAGGGGTAACTTGCTTGGGCTCCACCAGTCTGTGGGGGCAGGTTGAATTCTGGCCCTGTATCTGAATGGATCTGGCCTATGGTGGGCCCCTGGGCAGTCCCCAATCCCACCTGTTTCTTATAAAGATCTGGATCACCCGTGGGCAATTCATGAGCCTCTGAGAATGGGTAATCAGGAGTTGGCTAAATCAAGCTGATGACCAAAAATGAACCTAGTTGTCAGGAATGAAGCTTCTGGAACAACCCACAGGGTGTGATTATCCTATAAATTAAATTTAGGTCATAGAAAAGAATTATAGAATTACTGAGACCTGGAAGTAACTGAGCAACTATGAAACTCCACTCCCCTATTTTTTTGCATGAGGGAAGTGAGGCACAGAGATTTTTACTTGAGTTATCCAAAGTCAACAGAAGTTACTGATGCAGCCAAAACAAAGAACCCTGAGCTGACCTCCTTGCTCCTTTTCAGTCAATGTGCATGTGCACGCGTGCACGCACACACACACATACACACACACAAAACTTCTACACAGTTATTTTTATAAGAATTTAGAGTTCTGTAGAGATGTACAGAAATAAGCTCTTTATTATATAAAAGGTAGTTTAAGTGAATTGTCTCTTTACCCTAATCCTGACACACTTGTATGTAGTTTGGAAGTTATAAAAGGTAGATAAATTAATTTACATAATGTTATAAGGGCATTTTAAGGAGGAAGAGATTGGGAACACTTGTCTTTCAAGCTCAAAGTAGTTAAACAGTATCACTTGATCTGAGGTAGCCCAGAACAAGGTCAATCAGGAAAAGGGATGAAGTCACTGAGACAGAATTCACCTGAGAATCTTCCATAATGCTGTATGATAGATAGGCCTAGCATCCTTGGCACTGGGAAGAAAACAGCTTGCCTGACCCGGGCATGCTAGGATTGACTTGTGCTGGGGAAGTGGCTGTGCTGTTGAATCCATAGAGCCCAGGACAATTTTGATTCAGAATACCTTACCCTGGTATACCACAGAGAATTGCTACATTCTGAGCAGTGACCCATTTCAGTAACAGCAGCACTGACCAGAGACTGCTACCAAACCACATTTCCAAGGGGAGCCAAGGTTAGGATAGCTACCACACAAAATTGTGACTTTCATATTCACAGCTATAGCAAGTGGATGCCAGGGACTTTCTGAGCTTGTGGTTGCAGAAATAGGACAGCTAGGATTTCAGAGGAGGCAATAGCAAGCTTTGGCTTTATCAATGGTACTAGCGACAAAATGGGAGAAAAAAGGTGTCTCTTTGGACCATTAGTTTTAGTGGTATCTTCAGTCTCTGGCTTTAGTGACAATTGTAGGAGGGTGAGGTGTCTCAAGCAACTAGTCTGGGCAGTGAATATGGAGTCCTTCAGCCTCACCTTCCTTGCATCTCAGCTGATTAAGAGCCAGCAATCAGGGCTGGCTCTCTGAACATGAGTAAGCACCCAAGGAGATCCTTGGGTATCAGGGGAAAGAGGGTGGAGAGAAGACTGGACTTCTTGGGACATCACTGCCCAATGGCATTGTGTGTACTCCTGGCTGTTAAGGCAGGTTGCAGCAGTTTAAAATTTTTCCTTAAGCCCATGACATTTAAATTCAACAACTTCTTATTTCTTCTAATTTAAAGCCTGAGTAATGTGTCCTAGCTTTTTCTGAAGTATGAGGACCCAGTGCCTCTTCAAGAGCTTTCTTTCTTTTTCTTTCTTTCCCTTCCTTCCTTTCTTTTCCTTCCTTCCTTCCTTTCTTTTCCTTCCTTCCTTCATTTCTTTTTCTTTTTCTTTTTTTCTTTCTTTCTTTCTTTCTTTCTTTCTTTCTTTCTTTCTTTCTTTCTTTCTTTCTTTCTTTCTTTCTTTCTTTCTTTCTTTCTTTCTTTCTCTCTTTCTTTCTCTCTTTCTCTCTTTCTTTCTCTCTTTCTTTCTCTTTCTTTTTTTCATTTTCTTCTTTCTTTCTCTCTATTATTTCTCTCTCTCTTTCTTTCTTCTTTCTCTCTCTTTTTTCTTTCTCTCTTTCACCTTCTTATAAATGGTTTCAGTGTACTTCAACATGCAACAAGATTCCAACCCCCCAAAAGCTTTCTTCTTCCTGCATTCAACACTGTCTCTATTAGTAAAGGGAATTCTTCTTTAAAGTGACTCAAACATTCAGTACAGTTCCCAGCTTCTTGAATTCACAAATGGAGCACAATGTGCTTTCTAGGGCCATTTTCCAAAGGCAACCCTGTGGTGGATGTTATGCAAATTTATCCTGAGATGAAGGAAGCTTTTTGCTCCAGCTATTTTTTCCCTTGTCACTGATAAAACAGACAATTTCTCTATAACAACATTAGTTTTTTAGGTCTTAATAAAGGAAAAGCATATATTTTAAAGCCTGTGTCATTCTTCTGGTCTTGAACATTTACATCACATGTAATCTACTCTGTGAAGCCTTTTCCAGAAACCTCATTTCTCAGCCAAAATAATGTATTTCCCCCACTTTTCCCCACAGTATTTTATTCTTGCCATCAAACACAGTAACAGTATAGGTGCATCTCTTCCTCCTACACAATCAGCTCTCATGTAGTAGATGTCTCAAAAAAACTTGTTGAATTTATTGAATGTACATAATATCTAAAAATATAGAATTAATTTTAAATTTCAAGGATCATATAATTGATCAGGAGTCTCTGCCTTGGAGAACCAGTAAATTATTTAGAATGTAAGGACTTTTGGAATGTGGAGCCAGATGTGTCAACTTTATGACTTACTACCTGTGGAATTGGGAAAATCACTATTGTCACATTGAGAGTTAGTTTCCTACCTTAAAAATGATAATAACATATGTCTCACCTGCCACCTAGGGTACCTGGGGCAGGTGAGATTAAAAACATATTGTAATATGTATGAAGGCATGTTGTAAATAGTAACATACCACTTTAAATTATTAGAATTATTTTATGTTTTTCATATATTTTTGTAACTCTACATGTAACCACTTTATTATTTCAGTCTTTAAAATGGACAAAGACTAAAGGCCAAAAAAGGAAATGCAAATGTATATATTTTTACCCATTTGATGCTAATATGTTATCCTCTATGAAAAAACTATTTGATTAAAAATAATAATATTTTAAACTTTTAATAAATGCATTGCAATCTATCGGCAATATTTCACAGCTTTTGTCATAGCTCAGCTGTTGTCTGAAAGTTGCCACTTGGGAATTTGTTCTTTTAAATTTGCAATGATACAGAATTGTAAAGTCAGGGACTTCAGGATATCATCCAAAGTCAGCTTTCTCCTTCTGCATAGGGATGCATGACCACGATATGATGGCCTGTTCGTTTATTTAAAAAAAATCCCCAAAGAAGATACTTCTATGGCCTTACTCATAGAATCTAGTATTTTTTCCAACTTTTGGAATTTGAAAGTTCTTCAATTGTAGTCCAAATCCACTATTATGAAATCTATTTCTTCTTGTTTTAACCTCAGCTGAGATGCCAAGGCACTGCTTACTACTCCGTCTTAAATTGTCTTTCATGCACTGGAAGAAAGTTAGGTAATTGATCCAAACTTTATAATCCAAATCACAAAGGCAGTCATTTGATCTTCTAAATTAAGCCTTTAAAAATCTCATTTTATTTGTTTCTTCTCAATTCCCTCTGCTTCTTCTAGGACTGTTAGAGAGTATGCAATTTGAAATAGGACATAATACAAGTAAAATCATCCTACTATGTTTCAGTGAAGTGAAAATAGTAATGGAGAAGGAAACTGGCCTTCCAGTCTCAGTCCTTCTCAAAACATACTGCTTTCCCCTAGACAAACCATTTTATGTCTTTAGAACTCAATTTTTCTGAACATGAATGATGCTAGTGTACTGGATTTCTCCCATTGCTATCGTTCACTTGTGGCTTGAAAGTAGATAGGTTACATTTATAAGAATTCTAAGATTTAAAGACATGCTTCCCAGGACCCAGAACATTCTAGTTGAATTCTTCGCTTTCAAAATAGAAGAATGTATGAATAAATAAATAGGTAGACAGGTGATAGATACATAGATGATAGATAGATAGATAGATAGATAGATAGATAGATAGATAGATAGAATGATAGATAGATAGCCAAACAATAGAGTAGTTCAAGGGTTTCCAATACATTTTTTAAAAAGAGAGAAGGAAAGTATCTCGTGTATATAGTATGTCCTGGCAACTATAGTTTGGTGACTATATATTTTCTAAATTATGTACAGGTTCATTTTTAATAGTCAAACATCAGCTTTTTGATGATGAGTTTGAGGGTTTTGGGCTATTCTTATGGAAAAGACATAAATTTACAAGGAACCACTGGAAATGAGGTTTTAAAATCATATGCGTATGTAGAGGAGTCAGTGTCCAGAAAGAGAAAAGAGACAGTCATGGTCTGCTCCACATCTACTTCTAATTCACAGGATTCAGCTAACAATTACAAGTGATGTCTACTTCTACCACAATGTAATAATATATTTTTAGAATACTCTCTGCTTTAGGAACTTCATCGTTAGAAAATTTTGAATGGTGTAATATGCAAATAATAGCTTTTAAAGAAAGGAAAGGCTTAGTGATTAGGGTATAAGATGGATGGAACTCACTAGGACATATTCTGGTGGAGCTAGGGAAGTCTCATATACAATTCCTTGAGACAAGTCTTTACCACCTCTAGAATAAAGTTCAAACCCCTCAATATGGCAACTTGACCACGCAGTAGTTCTTTATTTTGTTCCCAACATCAATTTTCTAAACTTGAAGTTTCTACAATACTCAATGGAATTCATTTATCTGAGCCTTTGTGCCTTTTGTTTTCTCAGATTTGAATGCCTCACTTCCAACCCCCTTGACATCCTGCTACACTACTTCCTAGTCAAACAGGACTGAGAACTAGCAATATCACATTCACTTATTCATCTATTCATTCAACACATGTATTTCAAACATCTGTTATTCCAAGATGAGAATGCAAATCCATAGAGATAGAAAGTACATTAGTGATTGTCAGAGGATGAGAGGAGGAGGGAATAGGGTGTACCACCAATAGATACAGTGCAGTGCGCCACTGCACTTCACCCTGGGTGACAGAGTAAGATTCCATTTCAAAAAACAAACAAAAACAAAAAGCAAAACAAAAGAAAAACAACAAAACAATTGTTTCCGAGGATGCAGGGAAATTGGCACCCTCATACATTGTTGATGGAATTATAAAATGATACAACTGCTGTGGACAATGTTTTGGCAGTTCTTCAACAGTTTAGCAGTTCTTCAAGACGATAAACATAGATTAACAATGCAATATATATATACACATATATATAATGTGCAATATATATATGCAATATATATATGCGCAATATATATATATGCAATACTCCTAAAGAACCCACAAAAAAACTATTAAAGCTAATCCAGCAGGTTTATAGGACACAAGATCAGAACACATGAAACAAATTTTAATTTTGTACACTAACAAGAAACAATCTGAAATAAAATTTGAAAAAACAATTCAATTTACACTAACATCCAAAACAATCTAATACTGATGAATACATTTAATTATGAAAGGAAAGATTTGCACACTGAAAACTATAAAATGTTGCTAAAAGAAATTAAAGAAGACCTAAATAATGAAAAGATATCTATGTTCATGGATTAGAAGACTTGATATTGCTAAGATGGCAATACTTCTCAAATTAATCTGCAGATTCAACAAAATCTTATCAAAATTTTAACTGAATTTTTTATAGAAATGGAGAAATTTATCCTAAGATTTATACGGAATTGTAAGGGGCCCAGAATAACCAGGCAACCCTGAAAAAGAAAACTAACTTAGAATACTCACACTTCTGAATTTCAAATGCTGCTCAAAAGCTACAATAATCACACATGTTTTGCTAGCATAAGGATAGATAAATAATAAAATATAATTGAAAGTTCAAAAATAAATTATATATCAATAAGTGTGCCAAAAGCATTCAACCAGAAAAGAAAAGTCTTTCAAACAAATATTGTTGGGAGAACTGATTGTCCAGATGAAATAAATAAAATTGGACTTATGTATATACTTAAGAATATAATTTTTGGATCATCTTGTTAATCTATGTTTATCTCCTTGAAGAACTCTTCAAACTGTTGAGGAAATTGGACTCCTCTTTTACATAATATTAAAAAATTGACTCAAAGTGCATCAAAGACCTAAATATAAAAGCTAAAGCTATACAATCTTTATAATAAAATAGAGGTATAAATCTTCATGATTTTGGCTTAGGCAATGGTTTCTTATATATGACACTAAAAGCAATAGGTGTAAACAAAGGAAAAAATACATAAATTTGACTTCATCAGAATCAAAACTTTTGTGCCCCCCCAAATGCTCTCAAGAAAGTGAAGAGAAACCCACATAATGAGTTTTAGAAAGTAAAGAGAAACCACGTAAGAAAGTGAAGAGAAACTCACATAATGGGAGAAAACATTTGCAAATCGTGTATACATGTTCATAACCAGGGCATATAAAGTACTGTTACAACTGAACAATAGCAAGACAATCCAATTAAAAATGGGCAAAGTATTTGAATATACATGTCTACAAAGAAGATATTCAAATAGCCAACAGATGCTTGAAAAAAATGCTCAGCAGCATTAGTTTTTAGTGAGAAACAGATAAAAACCACAATGCAATACTGCTTCACACTCACTAGGATGGTGATAATTAAAAAACAAATAACAGGCTGGGTGTGGTGGCTCACACCTGTAATCCTAACACTTTGGGAGGCCGAGGCAGGGAGATCACCTGAGGTCAGGAGTTCAAGACCAGCCTGGCCAACACAGTGAAACCACATCTCTACTAAAAATACAAAAATTAGCCAGGCGTGGTGGTGGGCACCTGTAATTCCAGCTACTTGGGTGGCTGAGGCAGGAGGAGCACTTGAACCTGGGAGGTGGAGGTCGTAGTGAGCCGAGATTGCGAGACTGCACTCAACCCTGGGTAACAGAGTGAGATTCCATTTCAAAAAACAAACAAAAACAAAAAACAAAGCAAAACAAAAATAACAAAACAATTGTTTCCGAGGATGCAGAGAAATTGGCACCCTCATACATTGTTGATGGAATTATAAAATGGTACAATTGCTGTGGACAATGTCTTGGCAGTTCCTCAACAGTTTGGCAGTTCTTCAAGGAGATAAACATAGATTAGCAAGATGATCCAAAAATTATATTCTTAAGCATATACATAAGATAATTAAAAACATACATTTATACAAAAACTTGTACCTGCATATTTTAGTTACATTATTCACAAAAGCCAAAATGTGAAAACAGTCCAAATGTCCTTCAACTGACAGATTAAAAGAAAAGGTGTGGTATGTCCATAGAATGGAATATTATTCAGCCATAAGCAGGAATAAACCACTATATCATACCACACGGATGAAACTTGAAAATATTTGCTAAGCGAAAAAGCCAGTCGCAAAAGGTCATATAATTCCATTGATATGACATATCCATCAGAGGCAAATCCATAGAGACAGAAAGTAGATTAGTGATTGTCAGAGGATGAGAGAGGAGGGAATAGGGAGTACCACCAATAGATACAGGTTTTTTTTTTTTGTTTTTTTTGTTTTTTTGTTTTTTTGAGTGATGAGAATGTTCTGGAGTAAGATAGTAGTGGTGGTTGCCCAACCTTATGAATATACTAAGAGCCACTGAATTATACAATTAAAAATGATGAATTTTGTTTATGTGAATATCTCATAAGATTGAATTTTCCTAATAACTAATGATTTTGAACATCTTTTTGTGTGCTTGTTTGCTATCAGAGTATCTTCTTTGATGAAGTGTTTGGTCAAATATTTTGATGAGTTTTATTGAGTTATTGGATTTCTTACTGACTCATGACTGCTCTTTATGTATTTTGAATATAAGTTCTTAAAAGATGTATGTTTTGGAATTATTTGCTCTCAGTCCCTTTCTCCTGGTATTAATTAATCATTATCAACTTGTCTATTACACTGAGGGAGATTCTGCCCCCTGCACTGACCCTTTGTTCTTGGGAGTATTGATTAGAGAGCCCTGGAAAGAAGTTTTTGAGTGGCCAGGCATGGTGGCTTATGCCTGTAATCCCAGCACTTTGGGAGGCAGAGGTGGGCGGATCACCTGAGGTCAGGAGTTCAAGACCAGCCTGGTCAACATGGTGAAACTCCATCTCTACTAAAAATACAAAAACAAAATTAGCCAGACATGGTGGTGGGCACCCGTAATCCCAGCTACTTGGGAGGCTGAGGCAGGAGAATTGCTTGAACTCGGGAGGCGGAGGTCGCAATGAGCCGAGACTGCACCATTGCACTCCAGCCTGGACAACAAAAACGAAACTCTCAGAAAAAAGAAAAAAATTAATTAAAAAAGAAGAAGTTTGGGAGTGAGTGCTAAGGTCCTTCATGCTTGGGTTCCCAGCTATTATGAACAAATATGCCTGCCCACACTCTGCCCTTTAAAATTTCTTATAATGTTAACAGAGTTCTTCCCACTGATTTGGATGATGGCCATTTCTGTCTTTCATCCTCTGCCAAAAAGAAAAGAATTTATGAGTCCTGTTTGTCCTCGAAAGGTCTTGTCACTCTGGGGAATTCTCATCATTTGGCTGCCATGAAAGCTCAGGTCTCTGATGGGCTCAAGAAAACAGATTATTTGATTTTATTTTTGTTTTTATTTTTATTATTGTTATTTGCAGATTATCCAGGTTTTTCTCAGTGGTAGGGTAGGAATAATGTTCACTTGAGGCTTTCTATATTCTTATGTAGAAACATAACCTTCCAATTCTTCTTAATTTAATTGTGGTAATTTGTGCCTTCCAAAGAGTTTGCCCATTTCAACTAAGTTTTCAAATTGACAGGCATAAATCTCTTCCTGATATTCCTTAACATACCCTGTCTATAGGATACGCAGCGATGATCCCTATTTCATTTCTGATATTGGTACTCTGTTTCTCTATTTTCTCGATTAACCTGCTTAGGTATTTATGAGCCTTGTTGATATTATAAAAGAACATTTTTATTTTCATTCTTTTTTTCTATTGTGCATCTTTTAGATTGATTTTTGAAATTTTATTTTTTATGTGCTTCCTTCTACTTACTTTGCATTTAATTTGTTGATTTTCTAGTTTTGTGGCTCACTTCTTTTCTAACATGCATATTTAAAGTACAAATTTCCCTCTTAATACTGCTGAAGCAGCATCTCACAGATTTTGATGTGTTGTGGTTCATTTTTTTGTAACTGTTATTTTAGGTTCATGGGTACATGTGCAGGTTTCTTATATAGGTAAATTGTGTTCATGGGGGTTTGGTGTACAGACTATTTCATCACCCAGGTAATAAGCATAGTACCTGATACACAGGTAGCACCTGATGGGTAGTTATTCTTTTTGTTTGTTTGTTTGTTTGTTTGTTGTTGCTGTTGAGACAGAGTTTCACTCTTGTTGCCCAGGCTGGAATGCAATGGCGCGATCTCGGCTCACTGCAACCTCCGCCTCCCAGGTTCAAGCAATTCTCCTGCCTCAGCCTCCCGAGTAGCTAGGATTACAGGCATGCACCATCGCACCCAGCTAATTTTGCATTTTTAGTAGAGATGGGTTTTCACCATGTTGATCAGGTTGGTCTTGAATTCCAGACCTCAGGTGATTCGCCCACCTCTGGCTCCCAAACTGTTGGGATTACAGGCATGAGCCACAGCCCCTGGCCCTGATAGGTAGTTTTTCAGTTCTCATCCTCCTCCCAGTCTCCACCGTCAAGTAGACCCTGGTGTCTGTTGTTCCCTCCTCTGTGTCCATGTGTACTCAATGTTTACCTTACACTTATAAGTGAGAGTATGTGGTATTTGGCTTTCTGTTCCTGCATTAGTTTGCTTAAGTTAATGATCTTTAGTTCTGTCCATGTTGCCGCAATGGACACGATTTTATTCTTTTTTATGGCTGCATAGTATTCCATAGTGTATGTGCACTACATTTTATTTATCCAGTCTACCATTCATGGGCATTTAGGTTGATTCCATATATTTGCTATTGTGAATAGTGCTGTGATGAACATACACATACAGGTGTCTTTATGGTAGAAATATTTATGCTCCTTTGGGTATATAACCAGTAATGGGATTGTTGGGTTGAATGACAGTTCTGTTTTAAGTTCTTTGAGAAATCCCTAATTGCTTTCCACAATAGCTAAACTAATACACATTTCCACCAGCCAGGTATAAGCATTCCCTTTTACCTGCAACCTCACCAGCATCTGTTATTTTATGACTTTTTAATAATTGTCATTCTGACTGGTGTAAGATGGTATCTCATTGTGGTTTTGATTCACATTTCTTTAATGACTAGTGATATTGAGTATTTTTTCATATGCTTGTTGACCACATGTATTTTTTTTTTTTTTTTTGGAAAAGTGTCTGTTTATGTCCTTCACCCACTTTTTTATGGAGTCATTTGTTTTTTGTTTGTTAATTTGTTTAAGTTCCTTACAGATGCTGGATATTAGTCCTTTAGTCCTTTGTCAGATGCATAGTTTGCAAAATTTTTCTCCCATTCTGTAGTTTGTCTGTTTGCTTTGTTGATAGTTTCTTTTGCTGTGCAGAAGCTCTTTAGTTTTATTAGGTCCCATTTGTCAATTTGTTGTTCTTGTTGTTGCAATTGCTTTTGGCATCTTCATCATGAAATCTTTGCCAGTTCCTATTTTCAGAATAGTATTTCCTAGGTTATCTTCCAAGGTTTTTATAGTTTTAGGTTTTTTATTTAGGTCTTTAATCAATCTTGAGTTGTTTTTTGTATATAGTGTAAGGAAGGGGTCCAGTTTCAATCTTCCGCATATGGGTAGCCGGTCAGCTCAACAACAGTTATTGAATAGGGAGTCCTTTCCCCATTGCTTGTTTTTGTC
The DNA here is from genome assembly GCF_024542745.1 of Macaca thibetana thibetana. Taxonomy (NCBI): domain Eukaryota; kingdom Metazoa; phylum Chordata; class Mammalia; order Primates; family Cercopithecidae; genus Macaca; species Macaca thibetana. The sequence goes on along the minus strand of NC_065588.1, from coordinate 28,972,294 downwards.
TATGCATTAGTTTGTTCTTACACTGCTAATAAGGACATACCTGAGACTGGGTAATTTATAAAGGAAAGCAATTTAATTGACTCACAGTTCCACATGGCAGAGGAGGCCTCACAATCATGGTGGAAAGTGAAGGGGAAGAAAGACACATCTTATTTGGCAGTAGGCAAGAGAGCCCGTGCAGGGGAACTCCCATTTATAAATGCATCAGATCTCATAAGACTTACTTACAACCATGAGAATGGTATAGGGGAAGGGGAAACCAACCCCATGATTCAATTATCTCCATCTGGCCCCACCCTTGACAAACGGGTTTTTTTACAATTAAAGGTGAGATTTGCAGAGGACACAGCCAAACAGTATCAGTTGACTTTGTTGAAGATAAGATGGCTGCAGGTGTGTGGCTTTATTTCTGGGCTCTCTATTCTGTTCCATTGGTCTAGGCGTCTGTTTTTGTACCACCACCATGCTGTTTTGGTTACTGAAACCTTGTAGTTATTTGAAGTCATGTAATGTGGTGCTTCCAGCTTTGTTTTTGTTTTTGTTTTTGTTTTGGCTTGGATTACTTTGGCTGTTTGTACTCTTTCTTGGTTCCATATAAATTTTACATATTTTTTTTCTAATTCCATGTAGAATATCATTGGTAGTTTGATAGGAATAACATTGATTCTGTAAACTGCTTTGGCAAGCATGGCCACGTTAACAATATTGATTGTTACTATCTGTAATCATGTAATGTTTTTTCATTTGTTTGTGTCATCTCTGATTTCTTTCAGGAGTGTTTTGTAATTCTCATTGTAGACATCTTTCACCTCTCTGGTTGCCTATATTCTTAGGTATTTTATTCTTTTTGTGTTTTTTGTGGATGTGATCATGTTCTTGATTTGACTGTCAGCTTGGATGTTGTTGTATACAAATGCTACCAATTTTCATACATTGATTTGCATGCTGAAATTTTGTTGAAGTTGTTTATCAGATCTAGGAACTTTTCACAGAGAATATGGGTTTTTCTAGGTACAGAATCACATCATCTGCAAATAGGTAGTTTGACTTCTTCTCTTCTTATCTGGATGTCTTTTATTTTTTTCTCTTGACTGATTGCTCTGATTAGAACTTGCAGTACTATATTGAGTAGGAGTGTGAGAGAGGATATCCTTGTCTTGTTCTGGTTTTCAAAAGAAATACTTCCAGTCTTTGCCCATTTGGCTGTGGGTTTGTCATAGATGGCTCTTACTATTTAGAGGTATCTTCCTTCAATGCATAGTTTACTGTGAGTTTTTAACATGAAGAGATGTTGAATTTTATCAAAAGCTTTTTCTGCACCTGATGATCATGTGTTGTTTGGTTTCAGTTCTGTTTATGCTATGAATCACATTTACTGATCTGTCTATGTTGAACCAACCTTATATCCCAGGGATAAAACCTACTTAATCACGGTGGATTAGTTTTTCATATGCTGCTGCATTTGGTTTATTAGTATTTTGTTGAGGATTTTTACATCTATGTTCATCAAAGATATTAGCTTAAAGATTTCTTTTTTTGTTGTGCCTCTGCCAGGTTTTGGTGTCAGAACGATGCTGGCCTCGTAGAATGAATTAGGGAGGAGTCCCTCCTTTTCAACATTTTGGAATAGTTTTAGTAGGAATGGTACCAGCTCTTGTTTATAAATCTGGTAGAATTCATCTGTGAATTCATCTGGTCTGAGGCTTTTTGCAGTTGGCAAACTTTTTGCTACTCATTTAATTTTGGAACTCATTATTTGTCTGTTTGAGCTTTCAATTTCTTCCTGGTTCTATCTTGGGGGGTTGCATATGTTCGTGAATTTATCAGTTTCATTAGGTTTTCTAGTTTGTGTGCATGGAGGTGTTTGTAAGTCTCTAAGGATTTTTTGTATTTCTGTGGGATTGGTGGTAATGTCCTATTTGTCACTTCTGATTGTGTTTATTTGGATCTTCTCTCTTTTCCTTTATTAGTCTAGCTAGTATTCTGTCAATCTTATTTACTCTTTCAAAAAACCAACACCTTCTGGATTTGTTGATCTTGTGTATGGTTTTTTGCATCTTAATTTTGTTCAGTTCAGCTCTGATTTTGGCTATTTCTTGTCTTCTGCTAGCTTTGGGTTTGGTTCGATCTTACTTTTCTAGTTTTTCTAGGTGGTGTGATCTTAGGTTGTTAACTTGAGATCTTTCTAACTTTTTATGTTAAAGTTTAGCATTGCAAACTTTCCTCTTTACGCTGCTTTGGTTTTGTCCCCCAAATTCTGGTATATTGTAATTTGTTCTCACTAATTTAAAATTTCTTGATTTCTGCCTTAATTTTTTTGCTTACCCAAAAGTCATTCAGGAGCAGGTTGTTTAATGTCCATGTTTATTATGTGATTTTGAGTGATCTCCTTAGTATTGATTTTTATTTTTATTGTGCTGTGGTCCATCAGTGTGGTTGGTATGATTTGAGGTTTTTTGCATTTGCAGAGAATTGTGTTATGGTCAAATGTGTGGTCAATTTTAGAGTATGTGCCATGTGCAGGTGAGAAGAATATATATTTTGTTGTTTTGGCATAAAGAGTTCTGTAAATATCTGTTAGGTCTAACTTGGTCAAGTGTCAAGTTCAGGTCCTGAATATCTTTGTTAGTTTTCTGCCTCAATGCTCTGTCTAATACTATAATCGGGATGTTGAAGTCTCGCATTATGATTGTGTGATTATCTAAGTCTCTTTGTAGGTCTCTAAGAACTTATCTTATTAAATCTGGGGATGCTTGTCTTGGGTATGTATGTATTTAGGATAGTTAGGTTTTCTTGTTGAATTGAACCCTTTACTATTATGTTTGTAATGACCTTCTTCACCTTTTTTGATCATTGTTGATTTAAAGTCTGTTTGGTCTAAACTTAGAATAGCAGCCCCTACTTTTTTGTTTTCTGTTTGCTCAATTTTTCTCCATTCTTTTACTTTGAGTCTATGCAGGTCATTACATGTGAGATGGGTGTCTTGAAGACAGTATACATTTGGGTCTTGCTTCGTTACCCAACTTGCCACTCTGCGCCTTTGAATTTTATCTCATTTACATTCAAAGTTCATATTGATATGTAGGTTTTGATCTTGTCATTATGTTGTTAGCTGATTATTATGCAGACTTGATTGTGTAGTTACTTTATAGTGTCAATGGTCTATGTACTAAAGTGTGTTTTTGTGAGGCCAATAACAGTCATTCCTTTCATATTTAGCACTCTCTTAAGGACTTCTTGTAAGGCATGTCTGCTGGTAATGAATTCCCTTACATATGCTTGTCTGAAAAAAAAAAAAACCTTATTTCTCCTTCACTTATGAAGCTTAGCTTGCTTGGATATGAAATTCTTGGTTGGAATTTTTTTTCATTAAGAATGCTTCATATAGGCCCCTAATCTCTTCTGGCTTGCAGGGTTTCTGCTGAAAGGTTTGCTGTTACCTGATGGCATTCCCTTTGAAGGTGACCTGCTCCTTCTCTCTAGCTGTTTTTACATGTTTTATTTCCTTTTGACATTGGAGAACCTGAGGACTGTGTGTCGTGGTGATGATTGTCTTGTATAGTATGTCACAAGGTTCTCTGCATTTCCTGAATTTGAATATTAACCTTTCAAGCAAGGATCAAGAAATTTTCATGGACAATGTCCTCAAATATTTTTTCCAAGTTGCTTGCTTTCTTTCTCTCTTTCAGGGATGCCAATAAGTTATAGAATTTGTTTCTTTTCGTAATCCTATATCTCCCAAAGGTTTTGTTCATTCATTTTTATTCTTTTTATGTCTGTCTGACTGAGTTATTTTGGAGAACCTGTCTGTGAGAATTGAGATTCTTTCCTCAGCTTGGTTTATTCTGCTGTTAATACTTGTGATTATATCATAAATTCTTGAAGTGAGTTTTCAGCTCTGTTAGATTAGTTTGGTTCTTTCTTTTAATGGCCATTTCATCTTTCAGCTCCTGTATCATTTTATTGTTTTCCTTAGATTGAGTTTCAACTTTCTCCTAAATCTCTATGATCTTCATTCCTGTCTATATTCCCAATTCTGTGCCTGTCATTTCAGTCACTTCAGCAACTTCAGCCTGATTAAGAACCATTGCTGGGGAACTAGTGTGGCCATTTGGAGGTAAGAAGACAATCCAGCTTTTTAAGTTGCCACAATTCTTGTGCTGGTTCTTTCTTATTTGTGCAGGCTGATGTTTGTTCAATTTTAGTAATTGCAGTCCTTTGGATGGGGTTTTTTTGCTTTTATCTTCTTTGATGCCCTTGGGTATTTGATTGTGGTATAAGGTGGGCTCAGTCAGCTGACTTTGTTTCGAGAAGATTTTAGGGGACCACAGCTCAGTTCAGCACTCCTGGAATGTGTGCTCTGACTCTGAAGGGCTGGGACCAAGCCCCTTGCTTTGTTCTCTGGCCCCTTGAGATTAGGAATCTGCAGTGTTGGAGGGGCCAAGGTGTTTTCAGTTTGTAGGCCACAACACTCTGATTGGGGGTGCCAGCCAAAGTGCTTCATCAGGGCAGTGGCAGTGGCAGTGGCAGTGGGATACATGCTTGCTTGCACATGCCAGCAGTCACAGCAGTGTGATGAAGTGCATGCACATTGGCTTGAGAGGGCCACTGGTGGGAGAGGGGTGGTGACATTTCTCTGTAAGCTCCTGCCAGTGGTGGTGACTGTGCAGCAGGGGCGAGGCACTGGCAGGGGTAGATTTGCTGGAGTCCATGCACAGGTTTGCACCAAAGGTGGCAGAGGTGTAGCAAGGGCTCATTTTCATTCAGTTCAAAACATTTTCTAATTTTCCTTGTGCTGTTTTTGTTTATCTTTTTCCTTTTTTGACCATGGGTACTTCCTAGAGAAGGGTTTAAAATTCAAAATGCTGAGGTTATTCTAGGTGTTGTTCTGTTGTTTATGTCTAATCTAATTCCACATCAGTGTTAAAACAATTTCTGATTTCAGTCCTTTTAACTCCATGTGCTTTTTTTTTTTTCTTTGAGATGGAGTCTTGCTCTGTCACCCAGGCTAGAATGCAGTGTCGCAATCTCAGCTTACCTCCCAGGTTTAAGTGATCCTCCTGCCTCAACCTCTCAAGTAGCTAGGATTAAGCTAGGATTACAGGCATATACCACCAGGTCTGGCTAATTTTTTTGTTGTATTTTTAGTACAGCAGGGATTTCACCATGTTGGCCAGGCTGATCTCAAATTCTTGACCTCAAGTGTTCTGCCCACGTCGGCCACTGGGATTACAGGCATGAGCCACCATGCTCGGCCTCATGTGCACTTTAAAAGGATGTATATTTGGCAGTTGTTTCACGCAGTGTTTTAGAAATATCAATTGAGTAAATATGGTTAATAATGTTATTCAATGCTTCGACATTTTTCTGATTTTCTGCCTGCTTGTTCTACCAGTTCCTAAGAGGAGAGTGTTTAAGTCTCCAACTTAACTATGGATAATTGTAAATGTGTCTGTTTCTCTTTTCAGTTCTGTCAATTTTTGCTTCTATATGAAAACTTTATAATTGAGGGTATGCATAGTTAACCCTATTGTGTCTTCTGAATAGATATCTTTATGACGGCAAAATGTAAATATTCTGATAATATTCCTGCTAATATTCCTTGTTCCGAACAGTAACTTTTCTGATGTTAATGTGGTCATTCCAGCTTTCTTCTAGTGTATCATATTATTGCATTTTTCCACTTCTCTTTTAAGTTTCTTTCATCTTTTTATCGAAAGCAAATTTCTTATTTCCAACATATAGCTGGGTCTTGCTTTTTTATTCAGTCTCACAATGCCTGACCTTGGTATCTACTTGTCTTTGTCTGTTCTTTGTTTCTTTTCCCCTCTTTTCCTTTTGTCTTTTGGATTTATTGATGAATTATTACTATTTCATTTTATGTCCATTCTTGGCTTATTACCTATTTATCTTTTTAAAAATTTTTGTTGATTGCTCCAAGGTTTATAAAAATCATTTTAAAACATCTCAATATGCCGTAAACTAATGTTATGTCACTTTATCTGCATTATAACAACCTTACAATATTTACATTACGTCGTTTTCACCCTATGTGCTACTTTTTTTTTTTTTTTTTTTTTGAGACGGGTCTCCTCTGTCACTAGGCTGGAGTGTAGTGGCATGATCTCAGTTCACTGCAATCTCTGCCTCCCAGGTTCAAACGATTCTCCTGCCTCAGCCTCCCAAGTAGCTGGGACTACAGGCACACACCACCACAACTGGCTAATTGTTGTATTTTTAGTAGAGAAGGGTTTTCACTATGTTGGCTAGGATGGTCTCGATCTCCTGACCCCGTGATTCACCTGCCTCAGCCTCCCAAAGTGCTGGGATTACAGGCGTGAGCCACCGGTGCCTGCCCCTTTGTTCTACTTTTTGGGGCCATATAAGTTACTGTTAACTATAAACACCCCAATTCATTATTCATATTTTTGCTTTAAGCTGTAAACTTTATTTTAAAGAAAAATTTTAAAAAGAGACAAAGCTATATTTTTACATTTACTGATTACTTAATGTTTTCACTGCTTTGTGTGTGTGTGTGTGTGTGTGTGTGTGTGTGTGTGTGTGTAAATATAAAATCCAGTTAGTATCATTATTCCTCTGTTTAAAGTACAGTCATCCTTTGGTATCTGTGGGGGACTGGCTCCAGGGCCCTCTGAGAACACCAAAATTCATGGATGCACAAGTTCCTTTATAAAAACAGTTTAGCATTTGCATATAAACTACACATATCTTCCTGTACATTATGAAACACTTCTAGATTATTTATAATACCTAATACAATGTAAATGCTATATAAATAGTTGTTATGCTGTATTGCTTAGAGAATAATGACAAGAAAAGTCTGCGTATAAATGATGTGGTTCTGATGGCTGGAGAAACACCAACGTCCTTGGTCTTGCACGGATGCGATTAACGTCACGACACACATGGAGCGGTTTTAAGGGGCGAAAAGTTTAATAGGCAAGAAAGAAGAAAGAAAGAAGAAAACGTCTCCCCTGTGCAGAGGGAGGGAGTCTCTGAATGGAGAAACCCTGCATGCTGCGGAAAACAGTTTGCTGTATTGGGAGGCTGGAGGAGGCGGTGTCTGATTTGCATAGGGCCCATGGGATTGGTTTGACCAAGTCTGTCATTCATGCAGCGCTTGAAAAAACCTGGCTTTCCCACTCTAGCCTTTTAATATGCGAATACAGGTCGCCATGATGTCCTGCAAACGTGATGTTATCTGAAGGCGGCCATGACACCTGGTACATGTGACAAGAAGTGGGTGGGAACTGCCACGTTGGGTGAACCTACTTTCTAATCGCGTGCATTTGCATATCAATGGCTGCTGGCCTGGCCACCTTTCTGTGAGAAAAGAAATGTTTTGGGAGCTGTTTTTATTAAAAGAAAAAGCCTTACTGAGGACTCTTTACCTTTACTACCTGCCTAAAATAATTTCTTAATAACTCCTACATTATTCCTCCCCAAAGAGAAGTAAAGCTAACTGCTGTTGGGGTGTTGGATGACGATTCTTTCTGGCTGCTTCCTGCTGAAAAGGGGCGTCCTGCATGGGAACAGCAGTTGAGCCTTCATCTGAGGTTGATCTAAGGGTTCTTGGAAGAATGGCATGTCCATGTGTGGCTCTGCTCACAGCACGGTTTGGAGTTTGACTGCTTCTAGATGAAAAGAGATAAATTTTACAAGAAAGTTTAAAATATAGTGTTAGAATATGAGTATTAAGATTACCACCATTTGTGGGAGTCCTGTAGACCATAACTGACAATAGAGCTTGATACCCATTAGTTACACCTACCGAGGACTCCTTACCCTTACTATCTGCCTGAAATAATTTCTTAATAACTCCTATGTTATGATCAATACAGATGCAACAGTCTTTAAAAAAAATTTATCCATAATTTGTTGAATCCATGAATGCAGAACCCATAGCTATAGAGAGTCTACTGTATTTTATTTAATATTTCTTATAGTGTAGGTCTACTGGGGACTTAAAAATCTGAACTTATTTTTTAGTCTGAAAACTTACCTCTAATTTTTAAACTATATTGTTATTGGATGTGGAATTCTAGGTTAGCTTAATTTTTTAATATAATTTTAAATACGTAATTTTATTGTCTTCTGTCTTGCATAGTTTCAGACAAGAAATGTGCTGTAATTTTTATTTTTGTCCTTCTGTATATAATGTGTCTTTTACTCTGTCTTTTACTTAAAATTTTTTTTTCTTTATTGGCAGTTTTCAAACATTTTTCGTTGAAAATCTTAGATCTGTGAGTTTATACTTTTTATCAAATTTGGGAAATTTTCAGCTATTCTTTCTTGAAATACTTTTTCTCTCTCCTCCATTTTGGTTTCCAGTTTCATGCATTGTCTCCCACGTAATTACAGAGGTTCTATTAAAAGTGTTACGGCTTTTTTTTCTTTTTGTTTTGTCTGATGTTTTCTATCACTATATTTTAAGTTCATGGATTGCCTCTTTCATAATTTCTAATCTCCTTCTATTTCTTAAAGTATTTTTAAATTGAGATATCATATTTTTTTCATCTCCAGAAGTTCCATTTGAATATCTTAAAAATATTTTCCACATTTCTATTCATTATTTCATGCTTCCTTTAAAATTCTTGAACATTAAAAACTACCTAGATTATTGAAAGCTAGATCATATCTGTCATTTCTAGGTATGTTTCTGCTGACCAGTTATATGTTATATTGTTTCTATTTTTCTTCTGTTAATGTGTCACATTTTCCTGCCTCTTTGTGTGTATAATAAATTTTTACTGGATTGTCATTTTCATGCTTTCAAGTGCTGCATTTTATTGCATTTGTTTAAAGGGTATTGGCTTTCATTCTGGCAAGTAGTTAAATTACTTGTGATCAATTTTATCCTTTTACGCCTTGTTTTCAAGCTTTTTAAGAGAAGATTTGGAGTAATTTTACTCTAAAGACTGTTTAGCACCACTATCAAGGCATGACTTTTCTGGAGTCTTAAGTAATGGCTCAGGTGTTGAACAAGGACTCTCTATTCTGGGTGGTTAGAACTTAAATGTTTCCCAGACCTGTGCAAAATCTAGGAACTATTTATCTTACAAATTCACAACACTTATTTTGGTCTGACTTCATAGGGTTCTAGCCTCATGAGGCAGCATAGTAGTCAACTGTCATTTAAATGGAACTCCTACTGCATATTTTTAGAGCTCTTTATGCATTTCCCTCTTTCTGAGTATTCTTCCCTAAACATGGCTGGCACCTCAGCCTCCCTGAACTCTTTTCTCTGTTTTCTTGATTCAGCCAGTCTGCCATGCTTTATTTGGTATATCCCCTCTACACTGAGCTTTATAAAAGTCTCTAAGCAGAGAACAAAGACTGTTGTAGAACAGACATCCTTCATTTGCCTTCTCTCAGGAATCAGTCCTCTGATGTCTATTGACCACTGCCTAAAAACCACTGCCCTATGTATCTTTTCAGTTTCATATTATTTACTGTAGAGTAATACGTTTAATCCCAGTTATTAGGTTGGTGCAAAAGTAAGTTTGCCATTACCTTTAATGGCAAAAACCGCAGTTACTTTTGTACCAACCTAATATTTTTATCATAGCTGAAACTCACTAAATCTTAACTTGTTTTTTGATTTTATCCTATAAAGTATATTGTTGGAAGCCCATTTCCCACCGGTCTCTCACACTTCTGTCTATCTTGTGAACAAGACACTAATTGCCTTTTGTTTCTAACTATCTTTTCAAGGACGTTTTTAAGCAAACAATCTTGAAAGAAATACTGTCCCTCAGAATAAAAGGGCAGATTTTCTTACAGCCTTGGAAGATGGAGATAGTATCTTTCTCTGGAGCAATGGCAGGCATACTCACTTCTTTTAAAAACAATTTGTGTTCCCTAAGCTCCCTAAGTTCCCAGGGCTCTTGTCCTACAAAAAACTCACTGTATTTACAGTCATCTTCCGACCCTCTTCACTAAGAAAATGGGGGCTTGAAGAACTGCTGCAAAATGCTAATATTCTGTCTGTGGTTACTGCTGTCAGCAATAAACTGCCTTTTGTTTCTGATCCCAGAAGTGCCATATTTTCTTTCTTTTTTTTTTTTTTTTTGAGACGGAGTCTCGCTCTGTCACCCAGACTGGAGTGCAGTGGTGCAATCTCGGCTTACTGCAAGCTCCGCCTTCCAGGTTCACACCATTCTCCTGCCTCAGCCTCCCGAGTAGCTGGGACTACAAGCACCGGCCACCATGTCTGGCTAATTTTTTGTATTTTTAGTAGAGACAGGATTTCACTATGTTAGCCAGGATGGTCTCGATCTCCTGACCTTGTGATCTGCCCACCTTGGCCTCTCAAAGTGCTGGGATGACAGGCGTGAGCCACCACGCCCAGTCAAGTGTCATGTTTTCTACTAGCATCCATGAAACTGTGATAGAATACATTTGTCAGCTTGTAAGTAGGGTGAAATCTTGAACCTTCACCATCTTTGATATATACTTGCTGAATGTACAATTTACATTTGTATTGGATGAGATAAAAGTAAAATATAGCTACTTATAATAATAGCTAATATTTATTCAGGAAATACTTCTCAAAAGGTACTTTACATAAAATTATTCCAAAAACTCAGCAAAGTAAGTTATTATTCCCATTTTTTCACATGAGAAAGAGGTTCAGACAGGATGTGATTTGGGTAAAGCCAAATGGATAGTAAATAGTAAGTCAGCATTCAAACTAAAGCTTTTCTGTTCTCCTTCCAATGTCATGAAAACTCCCAGTACTACACAATTATAACAATATTAACATAAAAAGCATATAATTGAGGTTTAGATTATGTGGTAGGCTAAAATAACTATAGAAATTCTGAAGAAATTGAATCTGGTGCCAGCTAAATGCCTCAGAAAAGACTGATTTTAGGAAGAAGAATGAAGTAACCAAAGCTATTGCCAAGAGTCTGATACTCAAAAACTTTCCTGGGAAGGCCTCTATAAATCCTACAGTATACAGTGGAGCTATGTTATTTCCTGTCTCAAAAGTGAGGTTATGAAAAGTGAGATTACAAAACAAGAGTATATTCATGACACACATTGAATGATAACTACTCCGCCTTTATATATATAGCTCTTGCTTACCCACTGTGCTATTCATGATTAGATTGCAGGCTTACAGAAGACTTTTCAGTGATTGTAGGCACAACGGAATACACCTTAGTCACCAAAGGCACCATAAGGAGTATGGGTTGTTTCTCGGTAAAGGAGTTGACACAATAAAATATCTTTTCTTTTAATACTTATCCTGAAAAGAAAATAAGTGAAAAACACTTATTGCTGATTAAGTACTTAATTTTAATAACCCATTTATAAAATCTTGCTAAGGAGACTTAAAAGTCCCTGGATATACCAGAACATTGGAAATAAAATATGCTCTCTAAAATTATTTGTTTTTTAAAATCCTATATCTAAAATATTAGAAACCAAAGAACATAGAAGCCAACTGAGTCTTACATTGGTCACTGAAGTGTGAAAGGGGTAAAGAAAAAAACTAATTAATGGGAACTGTCCTTTTAACATGTTCAAAGATTGATCTTAGCATAGCATTCTAAATCTGACTTTTTTCCCCAGAGGGTAAAGTGAAAAAGTGAAGAAAAATATAATCAGTCTTGCAAGTGCTGATGAAAACATGAGCTATTTGTATAAACAGCTAAATCTTACTAAAAAATAAAATTGGATAGTAAATTGAATAGGATTCTGTAACTGTAACAGTTGATTTTAGGTATCAACTTGATTAAATTGAAGGATGCATAGATGGCTAGTGAATCATTGTTTCTGGATGTGTCTGTGAGGGTGATTTTGGAGGAGATAGGCATGTGAGTCCATGGACTGAGTGTGGAAGACCCGCCCTCAATGTGGACGGCACTGTCCAATCAACTGGGGTCCTAAATGGAAGAAGGGCAAATTCTCCCTTTCTCTCTTTCTTAGTCTCTTTTTGGAGTAGGACATGCTTTTTCTCCTGCCCTTGGGTATCGGAACTCCAGGCTCTTCAGCCTTTTGGACTTTGAGGTTTGTACCAGCAGCCTCACATGGCTCTCGGGCATTTGATCTCAAACTGAGAGTTATACCATTGGCTTCCCTGGTCTCCAGCTTTACGACTTGGACTGAGCCACACTACTGGCTTCTCTGGTTCTCCAGCTTGCAGAAAGTTTTATGGGACTTCTCAGCCTCCATAATCATGAGAGCCAATTTACCTAAGAAATCTTCTGTCATCTATCTATCTATCTATCTATCTATCTATCTATCTATCTATCTATCCATTCATCCGTCTTATTGGTCCTGCCTCTCTGGAGAACTGTGACTAATGTATTAGCCAAAAGCTCTCTGCATCTGGCCTTGAATCTGCTAGAGTAAAACAAATTGGACTCTTTCATAAGTTAAGAAACAGATAATTTAAATATCTTTTAACAACTGGAAGAAGCACATCTTACATTTTTTAATACAACAAATATTTATTGAGGAACATTCTGTACTGGAGGCTGTAAGAGACATAGAGGCAATAGACAGAATATATTCTCCCAGTGCTTAAAGAAGCAGGGAATGCTATGGTGGTAAAAAGTGCATCCAAGTAAGTGTTTGAAGTCCACACTTAATAAGAATGTAAGTGGAGTGGACACAAGGAAATGGAAAAAGAGAGCTAGAAATTGGTAACCAGAGGAGGTACAAAAAGCTATCTCCAGAGACATGAGACAGCCAAGAAGTCTAAGACTGGAGTTACAAGGTCAAGATCTTGAAGACCTTCTATCACCCTCATGGAACTGATCCTTCTGAGAGCACTGGAGCAAAAGAATACAGGACAAGCTTGATCATACTTGGAGGAAAAGCAAAAATACTGAGTGCAATAGCAGTTTCAGATTTGAATATACTAAATTGCGTTCTATTCTAACATTTTTAAAGACTAGGATATCATTACTTTTTTCTTTTTTTTAACTTTAAGCTATGAAGTCATAAACCAGAAAAGTAACTGCTTAACCACAAAGTAAGATAGATTGGATTTCATTTCCCCCATGAGAATAGCTAATGGGTCCAAACGTAGCCAGTAGGCACCAGAGTTCATTTTAGACAAAGAATGGTCATTTTTAGGAAAATATTGTGATAAAATGTTTAGAGAAGGAAAGTGTGACCCTGAGGACATGGATTAGATACTCCCACCAAGGGGAGAGCTAAACTACTCTGTCCAAGAAGTCGACTGTAAGTCATATTGTGGAAAACAAAGGAGAGAAGAAAGTAAAAGCCTGATAAAGTGGTAGGTGGCTAGAATCCCAGTTGGAGGACATGGCCCACGGGCTTTTGAAGAACAGGGAAGTCTAATATACATGCTGAAATTAACTGCTAAACTGGTCCATTCCTTTTTGCCATTTCCACCGAATCTCTAGTCAGCACACACAGATATCCCATAAGAGTAGTATTTCGGAGCGAGAAAATCAAGAAGAAGGGGTTATGCGAGAATGAGATAACTACCCAGCTGCAAGATGCACATTGGACAATATCAGCAGATGCCAGAAACCAGAGCCAGATGCAGCTAAGAAAAACAAACACCTCAGAGTTTGAAGAAATCTTGGGAAGGCATTAGACTTCTTAAGGGCAAGGTGACCCAAGCTGACATCTGGGTAACATGGATAAGAAAGGACCCTTCTTTAGTACTGCCTGATTTATATCTTAAAATGGCAAGGCAGTGATTGCCCCATGAAATAAGTTTAGACGTAGTCAATTTGGCAGACTTTAAAGCAAGTGCACCATTTAGCTATTCCTGTGGACTTCAAGAGTTTTACTAGATTAAGACTTGAAGGAATTTTAAATAGCTGTACATATTTTCAAGTAAAAAAATAATTTCACTATTGTTTTTCTGTACAATTTGACAAGTATATATGCTGATTAAAATGAATTCCATTTAGTGTTTTTAAGCAATAATAATACTCAGTCTTTAATATGTTCTAGTTTATTTTCCAGTGACAGAGTTTATAATGTGATTATTTAGGCCGAGTGGAGCAGAGACCCCACGTAACATAGCTTGCAGCAGAAGGGAATTTATGTCTCTTTTCACATATAAATCTAAACTGAGAAGGAAGCTCTGCTCAGCAATGTTATCAGGACTCAGGTTCTCCTAGCTTGTTGTTCCACCATCCCAGGGATATAAAATTAAAAATATAAATGTGTTAGCTGAACTCTGGTGCTGCTTAATTATGTTCTCCCAGTCACTGCACGCTGACTTGTCACTGGATCTCAGACTGTTGTGGGTGTCTCAACTCTCTGTAACCCCAAAGCGAAGATATGGCATGTATACCTCACATTCTTCTCCAAAGCACAGCACACAGTAGGTGACCATGGTGGCAACCTTTACTAATGCTAAAAGATAACATGAAATCACAATAGAGAGGAGGATACCAAATGTTGATAAGTAGGCAGCACCAGCCATACACCTCCTGGGAACTCATATGGCTGCTCCTCCCTTCAGCTCCTTCCAGACATCACTAGGAGTATGGTCTATGCATCTCATATATCAAGAATGCTCTTTTGATGTCTTTCTCTGTAAGTCTAGATCTCTAATCTTTTGATAAGTATCCAGCTTCCCCTGAAGGGAGATTAAAAGTCAGTTGACATTTTAATAATGTTGGTAGCGATGCACTTAAGCATTCGTATTTGTTCTAGTTTCCCCGTTCAGAACTTCCCTATGAAGAATGGGTAGATACTTGTCCTAGAGCCGTATGATTGTAAAGCTTCCTGAACTGATCTTTTTCAGAATTCAGGAAGCCCTCACCCACTCCATTGCCACATGGGCTAATTTCTGCTTCCATCCTAGAATTGAGAAACTGCTACGATTTTTGTTTTGATGGAAGTTTCTTTCTTGGAGAGACCCAACAGTCTTGCAGAGATCCATCACTATTAGCCCTATGTACTGCACGTACTAATGAATATTGAGCCATCACCCACTATGTGTATTGTCAGTTATGAGCATGTCTTACCTCTCCTCATAGATGGTGGTAAGCCTGAGGTCTCTTAAAGGCAGGGACATTTATATTTGTAATCCCACTGAATTTAACACTGTGCTTTCTGCGTATATATGTAGGAAATTAATGAGTATTTAATGGCATAAATTTAAGCAAGAGAGGTATGCATAGTCTAATAGGAGAATGCAGCCTAAATAACATTGTTCAATAGCTTTCTATGATGATGGAAATCAGTTATGTCTTTACTACCTCTGTAGTCACTAAGGTGCAAGTGGCTATTGAGCACTTGACATGTGGCTAGTGTGAGTGAGAAATTAAATTTTATGTATTTAAGAATTTTTGTTGTGAGAGTGAGTCTCACTATATTGTCCAGGCTAGTCTCAAACACCAGGCCTCAAGTGATCCTCCTGCCTTGGCCTTCCAGAGCATTAGGATTACTGGAGTGAGCCACTGTGCCCAATGGGAATTAAATTTTTTATTTTGGTTAGTTTTAACTTATTTAAATTTAAATGTAAATAAAGGATTATAAATTATGCTGCTATAAAGACACATACATGCACACGTATGTTTATTGCAGCACTATTCACAATAGCAAAGACTTGGAATCAACCCAAATGTCCATCAGTGACAGATTGGATTAAGAAAATGTGGCACATATACACCATGGAATACTATGCAGCCATCAAAAAGGATGAGTTTGCATCCTTTGTAGGGACATGGATGCAGCTGGAAACCATCATTCTTAGCAAACTATCACAAGAACAGAAAACCAAACACCGCATGTTCTCACTCATAGGTGGGAACTGAACAATAAGATCACTTGGACTCAGGAAGGGGAACATCACACACAGGGGCCTATCATGGGGAGGGGGGAGGGGGGAGGGATTGCATTGGGAGTTATACCTGATGTAAATGACAAGTTGATGGGTGCAGCACACCAACATGGCACAAGTATACATATGTAACAAACCTGCACGTTATGCACATGTACCCTACAACTTAAAGTATAATAATAATAAATTAATTTAAAAAAAAAAAAATAAATAAATAAATAGCCACATGTAGCTAGTGGCTATCTCATTGGGAGGGCAAAGAGAATATACAGCAAAAATCTCCACCTCGTTTGTTTTTTGAAATATCCTTTTCTTTCTATTCCAAAATAAACAGGATTCCCAGGAGTGACTTGGTTCTGAATGACTTGGAAGTCAAAAAGAAGAGTCCTTTTCTCCAGTGACAAAAACATGCCCGCCAACAGGCACTAAGCTGTCCTGGATGCCAATCTTTGTGCTGACTACTTTACACTGATTACACTGATGCTCATACTTCACGGCAACCTTACGGAATAGATAACATCATCATCCCCCTTTTACTGAGGTATGGGGATGTTACATCTATTGCCCATGGTCGTAGTTTAGCTGGTGCTGCTTTATAAAAGAATGAATGAATAAATTAGTGAATGAATAAGTGTGTTGAGATTAATTTCTCAGACATGGTCTAAATGGACTCACTTCTCTCCAGTGAGCGTTGTTACCTCTTCGTGATAAGATGAATCATAGAACTGCCATATTCTGAACAGAGCATGTGAAAAACCATTCCTTCTTTCTCTGCCCCTGACTCCTTCCAAGTTGCAAGTCTCAGCGACCTTGCTTCATTTGTGCTGTGCTTTGCAAGCACTCAGGGAGGAGAGGCTGGAGCAGGGATTTTCCCATAATCAGACCCTAAAGGCAACTGGAAAATGCTCCCCACCCTTTTTTTTTTTTTTTTTTTCAGGGAATCAGACTGACTGATGTGAAGGATGTTTGCTCAGGAAAAGTACTTACAGAGACAAAAAGTGGTATAGTTTTTGAAGGACAGGTGTCTAGGGAGAGAAGGTAGGAAATTCAGAGGAACTTCTTTTAGCCCTTAGAACATTACCAGGGTTTTCATTTCGGCTTTATTTGTGGATATGCTTATTTGTTTTTTGTTTGTTTGTTTGTTTGTTTTGCTTTTTTGAGATAGGGTCTCACTCTGTTGCCCAGACTGGAGTGCGGTGGCACAATCATGGCTCACTGCAGCCTCCCGGGCTCAAACGATCCTCCCACCTCAGACTCCTGAGTATCTGAGACCACAGGGATGTGCCACCATGCCCAGATAATTTTACTTTTTCTAGAGACTGGGTTTTATTATGTTGCCCAGGCTAGTCTTGAACTCCTGGGCTCAAATGATCCTCTTGCTTAGCCTCAAAGGTACTGGGATGACAGGCATGAGCCGCCAACCCCAGCCTGCTTTTTATTCCCAAAAGGCAGAATCCACTCACAGGCTCTAATTAAGTAAGTACCAGAAAAGGGCATTCCTTCCTCCTGCACACAGTAAGGGTTGCTAAAATTGGTGCTTAAAGAAGACATGAAATCATACTGGGTAGGAGGATGGGAAGAGAAATTCATTATACAAATGGCTAATTATGTAGGAAATGCAATGGAGCAAAAATATCCACCCCCAACCTGGATCATGCATGATCTTTTGAGGTTAACAAAAGAAATGCCATCGCAGAAATGATGAAAATCTGTAACAATAAAGTCCTTGAAGCCAATCTTGTCGTTCTTGCTGCTTTCATCTCCTTCAAATCTGGCTCATTAGTACTAGAAAAATATACCACAAGATGAAGTTATGTTCCAAAAAGAAAAAAACAAACATTGCCTACAGCAGGCATATTATTTTTCTTTATGATATTTTACATATATGTACTTAAGTCAGCCTAGCAATTAATTAGATCCATGCAAATATTTGCCCTGTGCTTGTTAAAAGATGACTGTGATTTATAGTTGTGTAAAAATATGTTTTCATCTTTAACTGTTTCTATCTATTTGGATGGGCTGCTGTGAGCATCTAGTACACTCCATGATTTCCATTGTGATGGTGTTTATTATTATATATTGCACAACAAGCAGGTGTTGGTGATAATAACATACTTGAAAGAATACCTATAGTCTCACAGCAGGCAAGAATTTGCAATAGCACTGTAAGGATAAAAAAGGAAGCCAAGATGGCAGTTGCTATCAACACTTGGGTTTACACACTTGGGTTAATGACACCCATGTACAGAGAAAAAAAAATAGGGGGCACTCTTGCAGGTTCCTGGCAATTTTTAAACTTCAGTGCTTCTTACTGAGACCCTACTATGTGCATGTATGCAAGACAATGCATTAGGCCCTCAGAAAAATAAAGATACGATGGGACATCTGCTACATAGAACATCGTTTTTGCCCAGATCCAGTTCTCCTTCTCCTGGATATGACATCTCGATTTCCTACATGGAGACCCATTCCTCCATCATTGTCAGTGAGGCAAGAGAATCAGATGTGGAGGCAGGGAACCTAAGGCCTATTTGTGCTGACTTCCTAGAACTGAATCAAAAGGAAAACCTCAACTTCCCACATCTAAGTAACAAAAGGATCAGAGGCTACTCCCTCTGCAATACCCACCCCCTCCCCCCACCCTTTTCCATGTATCCCAGATGAAAAATGGAAAGTTTTTCAGATTGGTCCTCCACTGCAACCAATCAGACTGGTCACTGGTCTAGTCTTCATTTGCATAAGGATATAACCTTGTAACTTCACTTCAGCC
Organism: Macaca thibetana thibetana; assembly: GCF_024542745.1. Taxonomy (NCBI): domain Eukaryota; kingdom Metazoa; phylum Chordata; class Mammalia; order Primates; family Cercopithecidae; genus Macaca; species Macaca thibetana. Next base: position 28,953,713 of record NC_065588.1, on the reverse strand, counting down.
TCTGATTGGTCTCCTCCTGCAACCAATCAGACGCTTGCGTAAGTTGTAACTCTGTAACTTCACTTCATCCTCTGACTGGTCACTGAAGGCAACCAGTCAGACTGGTCACAGGCCTCTACTTTATTTACATAGGGTCTAACCAAGTAACCAATTGGAAACTTCCAGAGGGTATTTAAACCCCAGAAAATTCTGTAACCAGTGCCCTTGAGGTGCTTGCTTGGGCCTGCTCCCAATCTGTGGAGTGTACTTTCATTTCAATACATCTGTGCTTTCATTGCTTCATTTTTTGTTGCTTTGTTTTTGCATTTTGTCCAATTATTTGTTCAAAACACCAAGAACTTGGATGACTCACAGTAAAGACTCTCCATTGGTAACAGCCAGGACACCAATTTAGGTACTAGAGCCCCTGGCTTCAGGTTTGGCTTCTTAATCCAAGGCTGACCAACTTGAATCTCACTGATTGGCTAATGTCAGGTTCACGACTATGCCAATTGTCATGCCCAGGGCCAGGTTCCAGCTCATGCTGAAGTCTGAAGGGAATGGTTGGATGAGCAGAAAGAACACTTGGGGCGCCATAGACAGGCGAAAGATGATTTTATTCAGCAGCAGCAGCTCTCATCAACAGCTTTCTCACACTGTCTTCCCTGTCTTGGCTGCCCAGTCTGGTGGCTCCCACACACAGCGATGCAGCTGGCTCTCCCTTGCCTTCAGGGTCAACAGCTTAACTCTTTCTCTCTCTGGGCATGAGCAAGCTGAGCTGTGTCCTGGCTCCACTTTGTCCATCTCTCTCTCTCTCTCTCTCTCTCTCTCTCTCTCTCTCTCTCTCTCTCTCTCTCTGAGTGCAAGCACCTATACAGTGTCAGCAGGGCAATTATATATTTTACAGACAATAGTGCCTTAGAGCCAAGTGATGGCCTTCCCATGTTATGGCTACATGGCTGTGATAATAAGTAGAGTTACATGCCTGTGCTCTAAACTCACTGAGTTACACAGGATGTAAACATCCTACCTTTGCCTATCCTTGACCAAAACACAGTCATGTTCCTTACATTCTACCCCCTAGGCCAAGGGAGACATAGACCTTGGATACACAGGTTATACATATAAGCTTTGGGTACATAGACTTGATATACACACGCAGGCTTTACACGTAAGTTTTGGGCACATAGGTTTGATATACAGGCTTGGCACACAGGTCTTACGTTCCACCCACTAGGCTGAGGGAGTTCTTAGTGGGTATCTGTGTACAAAGGGCAGCACCCTGAACTCACAAGTCACAGCAACAGTATAGGAAGCAACAACCTATCACCAATATTCCTGCTATGCTATCTGTGATTATGAGAGCCCATCACAGGCCAGAGCCCAGAGATGCTCAATGTCTCTGTAGGATGTAAAGTGCTCAATCACCTTAATCTCCTGTGATACCCCTTGTAAGGCTGCTGTTATGTTCTGGTGGTAGTCAGGGATAAATGTACAACATTGTGTTCCTACAAGGGCACAGGTGCCACCACGGGCAGCTGTGACTATGTCTAAGGCCATCTGGTTTGGCAGCATCACCTTCCTCATCTGATTAACATTATCAGTTAGTAAAAGGAGAGCAACTTGGGTGTAACTTGGGCCCTGAACTGTGTGCTCTGCAAGGGCTGTAACTTGCATTTCTACAGTAATGACACTGGCTTTAGGGATAGTTCTTGCTAAGGGGTACAGCCACCAAGGGGCCCACTGCACTCGCAAAAAGTGGGAATGCAGCACCTTCCAGTCATGCAGGCGACTAGGCAATGTGGGAAGCAAGTGGCAGGCACATAAGGCCACCCCAAGGTACAATGTCCAGTCCAATTGGCTGGCAGATATGGCCATCCAGTGTCTCCACAGACCCATAAACTCCAAAGGGGCACAAAGTCCATGGGGGCCTGGCCTTGGTAAGGCTGCTTGTTCCACCACCGCGTTGGTGCGGCGACATGTGTTATGCTTGCACAAACCTCATCAGGTAGTCATCCCACAGTGACTTTACCCCAGTGCTGCTTTATACACTGTGGTACCTGCAAAGGAGGGACCATGTGTTCTCCCATTAGCCAGCCCCATCCTCATGGGCACTATGAGTCAGCCAGGGGGCAGGCTTGCAATGGGTTTTGTGACGCCCCTATCCAAGGCTCATTGTGTTGCATCCTGACCATTGTCCATGGGAGCCCAAGTCTCTAGCCATGTCCACTTATTTACAGAAGCTGGATGCATGTGCCAGGGCAAGACAGGGGTAAATCACATCCCTCAGGCAAAATACAGGCCAACTTTTCATCTCTGGATGACAGTGCAGCCACCAAGGGCTTCTGCCCTGGGTGATGATACCACACCTTATCCGCTTCTCATGGTTCTTTTGGGTCCTGTACCCATGCCAAAGTCACAGGGGAACTTATAATAAGCTGCACAGGAGGGTCCCTTCCCTGAGTATTCCCGTACAGACAGTTAATCATGGAGGCCACCCATTAAATACCCAAGGAGTAACATGTAAATCATACTGCAGACCCTCCCCACAGGGGGCTATTATAGCCAACCATCTGCAATGAGGGGCTTGAAGCGTCCATGGCCATCACCAGGTGTTTTTCTTCATCTGCTTTGGGGGTGTTGGGGCAGGCACTAACAGATTACCGTTTGTCCCCATACCTGGTTGGAAAAGGACGTCCTTCCTCTCATAGATCTGGCCACATGGCCTGGCCCTACGTGGGCTAGTAACTAACTAGCTAATTCTGTAAATTTCAGGTAATCAATCACAAGGTCAAGCCTCAATAAATTGCACAGCTATTGCTTCAGATTACCATAGGTGTCAAGTCCCTGGTGATCACCATCCATATTGTTCTGAGTTCAACTTATTAGCTACTTTGCCCACACTTGGTATTAAACCATATAGTGTCAGTACTAGGCTGGACTGCAGCAACAATCCAGGCAGCAGCAGTACTCTGGCTAGACCTATCTGTATACCACGCCTTATTAGGAATGGGGGGATGCCCTTCCTTACGGTAAAGGCTCTGGGTCTAGGGATGTCTTAGGCCCCATGGCCTTATTTTGCATTAGGACCACAGACCCTAAGACCTTTTGTAACTCTGCTATTAAGGGACTTGTACTCAGCGTACTCCACTGTTCTAAGTAGGTGCCCCACTTTGCTAAAGTGGATGCCTGTGCTGTTCCAGTTTGGGGGCAGAAGGTCGCTATCCATGAGCACATTCATGCTGTTATCTGGTAAGTCATCTGCATGATGACTATAGCCTGTCCTGCAATGCTTGTATGAGCCTGAAGGGCAGTATATAGAGTTACTAACTGCTTTCTCAGTCCAGGGGGCAGGGGTAGTTATCCATGAACACACCCATCCCGCTATTACTAACTGCTTCTTTATCAAGGAATACCAGAGTTCAGCTTCCTTCTATAGTTGGTACTGAAGGCCTTTTGGCATAGTCAGACACTCTGTGTGCTGCTATAGGCCCTAACTCAAGCTATCTGTAGTCATTGCACATTTAGCTTGGACAGGCACCCCTGGTCAACTGCTCACAGGGCTTGTGCCTGAAATAGCCCACTTGGCTACCAGATATGCTGTCTCAGCTATATCATCCCAGTCCCAGGCAAGAGGGGCATTGCCACTTCTAAACCTGCAAGAGAATCAGAGGTTAGCATGACATTATCAATAAGATCATGACACACGGTGGAGTTTTGCATATAGCCCTGCAGCAACACTGTGAAAGTTCATCGTTGCCCTCCCATGAAGGCACAGTGTTTATGGCTCTCTGGAGCAATGTCCGTGGAAAAGAATGGGACTTAGTCAAGTCCTATCACAAAGTGATACTGTCCCAGTTCCATTGTCAAGCAGCGCATCAAGTCTGTGATGGAAGGTCCAGCTGCATGCAGAGGAGGTGTCACTTTATTCAGTTCCCGATAATCCACTATCATCTGCCAAGTCCCATCAGGCTTTCTGACTGGCCATGCCAGAGAATTGTAGGGACTATGGGTGCCACACACTATTTGCATCTCCTCTGACTTCTTAATAGTCTCAGTTATCTCTGTATGCCCCCCTGGCAAGTGGTATTGATGAGTGCAGGTAACCCACCAGGGTTGTGGCAGAACTTGGGACTGGTGATGTGTATGTCCACACAGGACCAGCTTTACTATATGAGCCCAGAGTCTGAATTCTCTGGCCCTGGTGTGTAAGTCCAGACCATGCAAAATGTCCACCCCCAGAATATATTCAGGTATGGGAGAGACATACACAGTGTACAGGTGGGGAGCCCAGCGGCCAATGCCAAGATGCAGAGACACAGGTTTTACTTTCACCAACCGGCCCCCATAACCATCAATAAATGCAGCTTTGCCTGGAAACGTATCTAGGTTCTCATAAAAAAAACTGCAGTCTGCACTAGTATTTACCAGAGCAAGGATCTGCTGTACATTAGTGGGGGACCCAGTGAATTACCAGCTCTGCATATGGCCTCTGGTCATCCAGTTCTCCCCCAAGCCAAGCACCTCAGCCAGTTCTCTAATCAAACAAGAAAGGCCCCGTATCTTCACCTGTCTGCAAAGAGTCCTTGAGTTGAAGTGTCCGGGCAGGGCTGGGTTGAGCAACATTGTTTTGCCCCCTCTTGGGCATTTTCCAGAATTGCTGTTCTGAGGACAATTGCCTCCACAGAGCAAACAGCATTCCATTGGGTTGCCTGTTAATTTTCTCCCGAACAACCCCAGCTCCAATTAAATCAATCCACATCTCCATGAAGGTACCCATTTTTTCTCATGGGGTGGCTGAGGATGAGGTACCTTCCCCTTCTTTATGCTGTGGACTCCCCAGTCCCACTGACAGCCTTCTGCCTCCCCGAGGGCTGCCATAACAGTAGTCACTTCATGTGTGCAGCACCCCACATACAGGGTTAGGACAGCGGCCAGAGAGCCAAAAGCACTCGGGGGACACTGAGTCCAGCACAAGATTCCTTATGTGGGAGATAAGGCATTCATCATCTGGCCCCCGGGTATTCAGATCAAACATAGCCTGCCACATACCCATCTCCCAGAGTATCTTGCCCTTGTGCTAACCTGTTGGCACAGCTGCAGCCACTGTGGGACTGAGCATGTACTTCCCATAGTGCAGTCAGAAACACCCATCCAACTCTGCCAGCAAAGGTGCATTCCTTCTTGGTGCTATGTGCTTCCAGCTGCTTCAGTGCTTTCTCAACACTCATGGGAGACCCATCCACTGCCTCCCATGTTTCCACTGGGGCACATTCAAGCAGCACCACTGCCACCAGGTACCACAGCTCATGCTGTGGCCACATAGCCGACCTGGGAGCCCTCAAGGGCTGAAGACCCACTCACCTCATCCTGCCAACATTGCCAAATGTCAGATTCACGACTGTGCCTGTTGTCATGCCTAGGGTCAGGTTCCAGCTCATGCTGAGGTCTGAAGGTAGTGGGTGGATGAGCAGAAAGAACACTCGGGGTGCCATGGGCAGGTGAAAGATGATTTTATCCAGCAGCAGTTCTCACTGACAACTTTCTCACGCTGTCCACCCTGTCTTGGTTGCTTAGTCTGGTGGCTCCCACACACAGCTGTGCAGCTGGCTCTCCCTTGCCTTCAGGGTCAAAAAAAAGGGAAAAATAGGGATGAGCAATTGGATTACAAAAAATAAAGTAAGGTTAAGGCACAAGGAGGGAAAAGTAAGGATGAGGAATTAGCTTACAAGAGAAAGTGAGGGTAAGCAAGTGAGGAGAAACATATAAAAGGCCATGAAATGTAACAAACAAGGGCTGATCTCATCTTGCAGAGGTCAGTGTGCTCTCCCTCTCTGAGAGTGTAATACTGGGCTTCATAAACTTTTGCTGCTTTGCTTTGCTATTTGTATGTGTCTCTTCTAATTCTTTGAGATACCAAGAGCCTGCAACTGTGTGGCACCATCCAGTACCATCAATTAGGCGAGCCAGCAAGGATGTACAATTTCATTTTTCTTTATCCCTTTCTGTCCTCTTGTGTCCAAGCTGCTCCCTCGTGGGCAGGGGTCAGGCAGTTAAAAGCCATTAGGGTGCCTGCTGCTGGAAGACTCCCATGACACGATAACCTGGTTGGGGAACAAAGCAATTAAGCTGCCAGGTGCAAGACATATCCCTGCATCAGTGAGGTGTATGTGCAGCAATAACATCACAGCTTCAGATCTTTCCTATTTGTGAACAGACATGTTTATTTTATGGCATATTAAGGGATAAGTGGGCAAAGATATTAAATCCAAATAATAAATTTAGGCCAATGCAGCACAGTTCTCCTAAAGAGAGAATGATAATGGCTGCAGATGCTATCTAGGGAACTGAAAGGCTCTCATTAATTTTATACTTGGGACCTTTTCCCTGCCTAAACAAAGTAGGGATTTTGTGTGTGTGGGATGGCCCTGACCTAGGGGGATCACCTTGTGTAATACGCTGCACGTTAACACAAGGGACATGGTGGCACATGTTACATTATTTTCTCCATTGTCCAAATGAGGGCATTTTATTCCCTTATTAAGAGGCCAGTCTCTAACAAGTTTAAGCCTGGCAGTCTGCAGTTCCTTGCCCTTCAAACTATAGTTACCACAGTAGTTAAGGAAACCATCTGGGGGAAAAAGCACTAATTTGACTGGCTACAAGGATGCCCAAAGCCAAGGGAAACTTATAGGTCACCAGCTATGGCAGGATCCTCCTTCAAGTGGCTCAAGTGGCACCAGCGCCTATCTAAAGTCAGAAACATCTGACACTCTAAGGCCAGAGACATTTGGCACACTAAGAAGAGGACCATACAGGGGATGCCCTAGAGGACCTCATCTCTGGCACAGGCACTCCACAGGGGATGTCCAATGAGAGGTATTAGACCAGAGATGCTTACGTTTTCCCTTAGTTTCCTCCACAGCTAAACATGGGAAACTGTCTCAGTCCCATCTGATTCTCTTCTCGGCTGCACTCTCAACCACTGGGAACAATCTAAACTTGAAAACCTGTGGAGAAAACACCTAATATTGTACTGTAACACAGTTTGGCCACATTACCAATTAGCAAGTCAGGAACAATAGGTGGTCAATGGTAGCCTTACTTTTGACACCATCCTGCAGCTAGATCTGTTCTGCCAAAGGCAGGGAAAATGGTCAGAAATTCCGTATGTTCTTTATGGCCTTATATCAGAATCTATCTATATGCAAGTTCCCAAAGAGAGGTCCTCAAAAAGGGAATCGCAAAGCAGAATTAGACATACTAGATGATCCCCTACATCATGGGCACCTAAATTTCATTTCTTTTTGACACAGGGCCAAATTACTTTTTCCTTAGTGCTTATGCAGAAAAACTTTCCTCCCTGTCTAAGAGGAAAGTTGTCCACAACTTTCCATTGTACACAATGGAGTGCCCGTTTGAAATGCAAGTTTTACAGAAGGAGTTTCTAGTAATGTCAGGCTACCCAGTTCCCTTAATAGAAAGGGACATTATTATCAAAATAGGGATGCTACTATGATTCAAGCACTGCCCCAGGTTTCCATACCCTAAAGTTTATGCCTATCATTTTCCTTCTGCTATTAATGATTTAATTCAGCATCTCTCTGGACAGCATTAGAGGCCTGAAGCCTCCCAGGATCTAGTCTTATTGAAAAACCTAATTTTGTCTAATTCAGAAGTTATAATATCTAAAGGTCAAATCAAATTAAAGAAGTTAGTCAATTCAAATTATGAACTTAAGAATTGTTACTTACTTCATAACTGGCCATTACCAATCATTTTGCCTATAGTGACTAAAGGTCATTTCAAATTATAGAATTAAGAATGGTTACTTATGAAGTAAGCTAGAAAGGAACTACTAAGTAGAAGAGGAAGAGGTATGAGGAAAGATATGACTCTGAAGATGTATTTTTTGGTAAGGAAGATTATTTAAAAAAGGTAATAATGTATAAGAAAGGATTGTCTATGGTAAACTTTTGTCTTAAAGTAAAATGGTTGATTATTTAGGAAAGAGAGAAGTTTAGGACAAGTCAGAAAGTCCAAGCGTGTTGTAGATGTTCTAAGTCATCAGAAGGTTCATGAAGGGGAATTTATGAAAGAAATTTTGTATGTGATTAAGTTGATTATCATCAGAAGGAAATCATTTATAATAATCTTTCTAAAATTGATCCCCCATATTAAAATATGATTTCCTTAAAGTATTAATTTGCTCTCAATCAGATTGTAAAATATTCACTTTTTTCTTTTTTTTCTATTGTACTTAACTTTTCTTCTCTCTTTTTTTTTATTATACTTTAAGTTCTAGGGTACATGTGCACAACATGCAGGTTTGTTACATATATATACATGTGCCTTGTTGGTGTGCAGCACCCACTAACTCATCATTTACATTAGGTATATCTCCTAATGCTATTCCTCTCCCTTCCCCCCACCCTACGACAGGCCTCAGTGTGTGATGTTCCCCTTTCTGTGTCCAAGTGTTCTCATTGTTCAGTTCCCACCTATGAGTGAGAACATGCGGTGTTCAGTTTTTGTCCTTGTGATAGTTTGCTCAGAATGATGGTTTCCAACTTCATCCATGTCCCTACAAAGGACATGAACTCATCATTTTTTATGACTGTATAGTATTCCATGGTGTATATGTGCCACATTTTCTAATTCAGTCTATCATTGATGGACATTTGGGTTGGTTCCAAATCTTTGCTATTGTGAATAGTGCCGCAATAAACATACGTGGGCATTTGTCTTTATAGCAGCATGATTTATAATCCTTTAGGTATATACTCAGTAATGAGATGACTGGGTCAAATGGTATTTCTAGTTCTAGATCCTTGAGGAATCTCCACACCATCTTCCACAATGGTTGAACTAGTTTACAGTTCCACCAACAGTGTAAAAGTGTTCCTACTTCTCCACATCTCCAACACCTGTTGTTTCCTGACTTTTTAATGATCACCATTCTAACTGGTGTGAGATGGTAGCTCATTGTGGTTTTGATTTGCATTTCTCTGATGGCCAGTGATAATTAGCATTTTTTCATGTGTCTGTTGGCTGCATAAATGTCTTCTTTTAAGAAGTCTCTGTTCATATCCTTCGCCCACTTTTTGATGAGGTTGTTTTTTTTTTTTTTCTTTCAAATTTGTTTGAGTTCTTTGTAGGTTCTGAATATCAGCCCTTTGTCAGATGAGAAGATTGCAAAAATTTTCTCCCATTCTGTAGGTTGCCTGTTCACTCTGATGATAGTTTATTTTGCTGTGCAGAAGCTCTTTAGTTTAATTAGATCCCACTTGTCTATTTTGGCTTTTGTTGCCATTGCTTTTGGTGTTTGAGACATGAAGTCCTTGCCCATGCCTATGTCCTGAATGGTATTATCTAGGCCTTCTTCTAGGGTTTTTATGGTTTTAGGTCTGACATTTAAGTCTTTAATCCATCTTAAATTAATTTTTGTATAAGGTGTAAGGAAGGGATCCAGTTTCAACTTTCTACATATGGCTAACCAGTTTTCCCAGCACCATTTATTAAGTAGGGAATCCTTTCCCCATTTCTCGTTTTTGTCAGGTTTGTCAAAGATCAGATGGTTGTAGAGGTGTGGTATTATTTATGAGGGCTCTGTTCTGTTCCATTGGTCTCTCTCTCAATTTTGGTACCAGTACCATACTGTTTTGGTTACTGTAGCCTTGTAGTATAGTTTGAAGTCAGGTAATGTGATGCCTCCAGCTTTGATCTTTTGGCTTAGGATTGACTTGGCAATGCGGGCTCTTTTTTGGTTCCATATGAACTTTAAAGTAGTTTGTTCCAATTCTGTGAAGAAAGTCATTGGTAGCTTGAGCGGGATGGCATTGAATCTATAAATTACCTTGGGCAGTATGGCCATTTTCATTATATTGATTCTTCTTATCCATAAGCATGGAATGTTCTTCCATTTGTTTGTGTCCTCTTTTATTTCATTGAGCAGTGGTTTGTAGTTCTGCTTGAAGGGGTCCTTCATATCTCTTGTAAGTTGGATTCCTGGGTATTTTATTCTCTTTGAAGCAATTGTGAATGGGAGTTCACTCATGATTTGGCTCTCTGTTTGTCTGTAATTGGTGTATAAGGATGCTTGTGATTTTTGCACATTGATTTTGTATCCTGAGACTGCTTAGGTTGCTTATCATCTTAAGGAGATTTTGGGCTGAGACGACTGGGTTTTCTAAATATACAATCATGTCATCTGCAAACAGGGACAATTTGGCTTCCTCTTTTCCTAATTGAATATCCTTTATTTCTTTCTCCTGCCTGATTGCCCTGGCCAGAGCTTCTAACACTATGTTGAATAGGAGTGGAGTGAGAGGGCATCCCTGTCATGTGCCAGTTTTCAAAGGGAATGCTTCCAGTTTTTGCCCATTCAGTATGATATTGGCTATGGGTTTGTCATATATAGCTCTTATTATTTTGAGATACGTTCCATCAATACCTAATTTATTGAGAGTTTTTAGCATGAAGGGCTGTTGAATTTTGTCAAAGGACTTTTCTGCATCTATTGAGATAATCATGTGGTTTTTGTCTTTGGTTCTGTTTATATGATGGATTATATTTATTGATTTGCATATGTTGAACCAGCCTTGCATCCCAGGGATGAAGCCCACTTGATCATGGTGGATAAGCTTTTGGATGTGCTGCTGGATTCGGGTTGCTAGTACTTTATTGAGGATTTTTGCGTGAATGTTCATCAGGGATAGTGGTCATTCCTTCTGAAACTATTCCAATCAATAGAAAAGAGGGAATCCTCCCTAACTCTTTTTATGAGGCCAGCATCATCCTGATACCAAAGCCTGGCAGAGACACAACAATAAAAGAGAATTTTAGACCAAAATATTCACCTTTAATTTTATAACTTGTTTTTTTCTAAAAACTTCTCAGAATCATACGTACTTTTACTGCTTTCAATATTTTTCTCCCCTTGAGAAAACCTAAAATAGTGACTCTCTCCTATAACTTTAAACTCCTGGTAACTTTTTCCTTCAATTCTAACTGCATTAACAGGCTAAGGGAACAAGTGGAAGCCAAACCAAGCTGGTTCAAAAGCTTGTTAAACCCTTTTAAAAATTGGCTATTACCAATTTTCTTGCCTATATTAGGGAACCTTAATAATAATCTTCATTTTACTACTCCTAGGACCTTGTCTTTTGAATTGCCTTGTCCAGTATGTATCTGACTGCCTGGAAGCCCTCAAGTTCCAGATGATAGTGTCTCTGATGGCCTTGGAAGAACATCTAGCCATGAGCAGCCCAGGCCCCCAACATCTTCCTTAGATGGAGCAGGCTTAGAGTTCCATGGTCCCCTGTTAGGTAGGGTCACCATCCAAAGCCATCAGGAAGCAAGTACAGAAGACAGACCCTTGCCTTTCAACAACCCATAAAGATTTATGGGGATCATGTCTCTCAGGGGCAAATGAGGCAGGAGAATAGCAGAGAAAGTCAGGGGCAAAGGGGATCCTTGGATGTAGGCTTGCATAAGCAATAGCAAAAACAAAACACGTAAGATAGCAGAAACAAAACATACGAAATAAAAGAGAAAGCAGTAAGTAGATAAGGGAATCAGCAGTGAGTCGAAACACACAAGATAAGAAAAATACGTCAGAAGGACTTGCAGTAAGAATTTGGTCACAAAAAGAAAAGATGAGCAATTTGCTTACAAACAATAAAGTGAGGTTAAAGCACAATGAGGGAAAAGTAAGGATGAGCAATTGGCTTACAAGAGATAAAGCGAGGGTAAGCAAGTGAGGAAAAACATGAAAGGCGGTGAAGTGTAATAAATCAGGTGATCTCATCTCACAGAGGTCAGTCTGCTCTCCCTCTCTGAGAGTGTAATACTGGGCTTAATAAACTTTTGTTGCTTTGCTTTGCTATCTGTGTGCATCTCATCCAATTCTTTGTTTAAGGCACCAAGAGCCTGGAACTGTGCAGCACCATCTGATAATGCCTGCAGCCTTTCTAAAATCTAGCTTACACTGAAGCCAGCCAGGCTTTATAGGTGCCTCTCTTCTTGGACTGAGACCTACAGCCATCTTCCTAATAATGTTGTCATTTCATGCTATTTAGTATTCCTTTTGTGAATGCCTTTTGAAAAATCTGGGCGCTTTTATTTCCTAGAGTTATCTAATGTTTATGATATCTCTACTTCATCTGAATTAATTTTGATATTTCCCTTTCCATTTTGTGTCAAGAAATTCCTCTCCTCCATTACTCTCCTAAAAACTGAAGGGGCATGTGACAGATTTGTTCTCATGACATTCAGCAGGTCAGGCAGAATGTGCTATGTTCAGCTACACGATGGACCCACTCATGAACATGTCAGGTACCAGTCCCATATGCAAACCAGACTGATAGAGAATTAAGTAATATCTCATATCATTGTGTATACTATGTATAGTTTGATTACTCTCTATATAAGAATTAGATAGATGAGTGTGAGAGATTAACGTGTGTATTTGTCTATTTAATTCCTGCCACAATAAAAAGCATTTGAGGATGCTTGTAAAATGGTCTTCAGTAAAATAATTACCCACCTCAGAGAGTTTTTGCAAATGCATGAGTATCAAGCACTTAACACAGAATATATTACACAGTGAGCACACAATAAATGTGGGCTATCATATTGTAAAATAAATAGAAAAAGAGATCAGTGTAAAACTATAACAAAAGCGGAATGTTAATACAAGGAATTAAATACTTTATAACATATAAAGTTGCAAACTGGCTGTCATGACAAACCCTATCAACTCCAGTGGGAATGGCACCAGGTTTAAGATGCCTAAGAGGAGATCCAGGGCCAGGAAAAAAAAAAAGACACAAGTTTTATTGGGGGTTTATATACAGGGAGAGAGTCCAGGGGCAGTGGGCTGGGCAGGAGAACTATATGGCCTCGTGGTGGCAGGCTGGGCAGAAAAGCAACTGCTTGCAAAAGCATGCAGTTTATAGAGCGTTTTCACTCAACACCTTTCCCTAACAATCTCTACCTGGCAACCTTCATTCAACCCAAACTCAGGGCTTTGATCTTTACAGCCCACGTTCCATGGGCCGGAACGATGGCTCAGATGCTCCTCACAGACAAGGAATGAATATTCAGGTTGGCCATTCCCAGATTCCCTATCTCTGAACGTACATTCAGGTGCATCTGCCATAGGGGGTCATTCTCAGGGTATGCTTAAGCTATTGCTAACAGGTGAATTTACCATACACAGGCTCCCAATTTTTCTCTAAGCTTCCTGGTACATTTTTTAAAAAGGGTGCATTATGTAATTCACATGTTCTATAAGATAAAAGAACACCAAGTTTTTGTTTCTTTTTTATAGTAAGCCTGAGAGGTTTAGTAATTTACGTAAGATAATACGTACAGTCACTAATTGAAGGAGAATATGTTTAATTAAACCCAGCTTTTCTGTATCACCTTGTTTCACATATCAGCATAAGTCTTGTGAGGTATGATTCCTGTCACTTTGGGAAATGTGCTCTAGACCCTGAATATTAACTTGAGAAGCCCTGAATATTAATTATAGAAAATAAGGCAAAACGATGTAAACATGGATTCCTAATTAAAACGTAATTATGAAGGTTTAATCCATCTTCCATATTTAGGCCAACTATTTACACCATTTTCTACAACAATCCAGCGTCATCTATTATTTTCTATTGTGCCCATAAACTATTGAAATGATCTGGAATTTCCAATAATATTACCATACTTAAATAAAACAGCAAATAAAGTTAAAAAAAAACCACTATAACTCTAAATTAGTTTTAGTGACAAAACACTTCTTCCTCACTCCCACTGATATGTCCCTGTCATTGAAATCATGTAAAAATATTCCCCATAACTCAATATAACTGGTCAGTTTGAAAGAAGAAACTGGTGCAAACTGGTCGTCTTCAATCTTTAGTTTGCCTCAGACACACCTGGAGGGTTTGTGAAAAAAGATTTGTTGGGCCCTACCCCCAGTTTCTGATTCAGTAGGTCTTGGATGGGTCATGATAACTTGAATTTCTCCTAAGTTCTCAGATGATGATGATGATGATGAGGAGGAGGAGGAGGAGGAGGAGGAGGAGGATGCTAGAACCACATTTTGAAAATCACTGCCTAGACTTGGATGTACCTTATTCCTTTGGGAACTAGCTCCCTGCAGGAAACTTGTGTTCATTTTCTCCAAACTGGGAGGAGGGAGCTGTGATTTTCCAGTACTTCCAGTGTCTAGGTGACTAAGTTTGCCTAATTTTGGAGTTCAGTAATGAGTCCACTTGCTTATGAATAAAAGCCCAACTTTCCAACATCAGCTTTATGTATGATAAATGTGATACATGATTCCTATCTGATTTTTCATTTCACAACCAGTTTAGAACTCCAGTGGAAAACACAGAAGTATCATTTATTATACCACCTCTATCCTGACATTATGTATGCCTCTAAAGCTGAAATCCAGAAATAGCATTACTATTCACCAAACACAGACATATAAGCAAAATACAACTTTTGGATATGCATTTTAGTGGTGTTGCCCCCACCGCACATAAAGAAGCGATGAGTCCCAAATACCATATCAAAGTAAATGCCTGTGCAATTATAAAAATGCAAACTTAGTGAGATGGCAACAAAGATGAAGGAACATTTGTTTCTAGGCATTAATGAATGCAAATTTTTGCCTGTGATTCACAATTGTTTGAGGTATATTTGAAATTAATGATAAAGTTTTATCTTAGTGACAAAATAAGTGCTAAGGGCAATTTAAATCTACTTTAAATGAGGCTGTGAATGAGAAATATTATTTTAAGAAGAAATGAGACTGACCTCAGATAATACTTGCATCCAAATTAGTAAGGTGATAAATTTTGCTCCCTGTTCCTGAAATCTATCTAGGAAGCTTTGCATGTAATAACCAATGAATACAGTTCCCCTTTCAGCTCTTTTGATCCCAAAGATTCAATAAAGAAATTTCTTTTAAAAAATTGTTTTATTCGAAGAGATGTTATGGCAAAGGAAACAAAAATTGCGTATCTTGCCATTAAGCCCAGTTACCACATCAAAACGATACATTGCACATTTCCACTTTCACTGGGAATTTTATTGTGCTCAAACAAGTTAAAAAGTTGTGTAAAATGTCACAGAAACTCCAACAATTTGGCAATAAGGGTTGGAAAAAACTTCATGTTTTAATATTTTATCAGACTTATATAACAAATACAAAAGAGCTGTTTTTCTAACCTTGGTAAGATATCTCCATAAAACTCTTGGAATTAGCGTGATGCCCTGCAAGGTGAAGTACTTGCTTCCCCATGTTTTGAAAAGCAGCAGAGCTGTTGATCAGATCATTAGCAGTTCACTAAAAATGCTGAGTCAAAAAAGCAAAAACAAAGGCTCTGGGCTCCTTTTTGGACAACTAGTGAGTTAAATAATTCTATATTAGTGAGAAATAGTCCATATCTAAAATATTATATTTGGTATTTTATTAGATAAAAATATTCTAATATATTTTATATATATACCAAATGAGATGTAAAAATCATTTTAAATTTTTCATTTAAGCAAAATGCAGGCAACTTTTGTCCTGAGAAATCTGACAACTTAGACATATGCTTTCTGAGAAATTTGATGACTTTTAAGAGGAAACTAATAATAACCCAATCCTTACAGGCTTTTTTTTTTTTAAGTTGAAAATGCTCTCATTTTTAAGAAAGTTTTGGAAAATACTATGTCAGAATTTCCCTATCAGTTGCTACAGTGTTACCAATCCCTTCCCAGGAGCTATCTTCAAAGTATAATATAACAGACTATTAGAATAGGAAGTCTATGTGAAATAGTAATTCTCATTTCTTAATTTACAAGAAAGAAAAAATTAAATGCTGTAACTTACACTAAAAGAATTAAAGATAAATATGGCTAATGATGTGTAAAATCCTATGTGACTCTTATAATGTGTAAAGACTATTGCTCTTTAAACTATCTAGTTTATACAGTTAAAATCTTCAGATGGCAAACCTTGATTGTCTTTATCACTTATTCTAGGATTCATAAGAAAGATTAAATGGAAAATTGTTGGGAAACAAGTAGCAATTTTTAAAGTGAGCTTTCCATTATTTTTCTGCATTTGTCTTAGAAATGAATGTGTGTTCATAGCTTTATCTTTACAATTACTTAAAAATGAGAAGCTTATGGATCCAACATGTAAGTATTTTAATGTTTTTCTGTGTGTGCACAAGAACATGAGGACAGACAGATATTTTTTCAACAATTTGAGTTCTTACAACAGAATTAATTATAACTTGACCTAATAAAGAGTGAACACAAATTATAATCACAGGACATTCTATTTGCTGTAACACAATAGAAATCGGAGACTTACAACTGACACCTAGAGAAAAAGACAAACTGAAAACAAAAACAACAAATAACAACGAAAATCTTCATGCAATTTGACTGCATTGCATGTGACTTGGGGTTTTACTGGTAAAGTGGTAAGAACATGTGACACTGATTAGTGCTGGTGGCTAAAAGGGAAAGACATTGCTCTTGTAAGAAGGGGGAAAATAATCAGAGACTGATTTTTCTCCATAAGAGTAAATTTTATAGCTACATGCTTGTGGTTTAAAAGACTTTATTATGAAAATTTTGCATGAAAAAAAGTTTTATTGTGAATCTGAGCTTCTAAGCCCTTTGCACTTCATTGAAACAACGAGCTTTTTCTAATTAAAGCATCACATTTATTAGGTCAAATATTGAGTTAGAATAGAACAAACTGTTTTCAAAACTAAAGAAAAAAAGTAAATCAAGTGTTTATTGCCAGTATTATGAATACTTTCAATGATTTACAACTTGTGAGATGAGAAAAGTCATCTAATAACTGTTGAAACTCTAAAATGCCTCTTGTTAATCCAAAAGAATTAGTCAGAAAGTTGCCTTGACACATTTGAAGAAAATTAAGAGTAACTACTCCTGAGTTGGTTAAGTTCTTCCAACAAGTCTAAGGGGAACAATATCCTATCAACATCAACAGTACATGAGTGAAGAAATAAAACAACTATTAAGAACTGTGTGAACTGATGAAGGGACATGCGGTGGCCTGGCTCCCACCAGGCCACCAGCCAGCAGAGAACAAATCCCAGCCCTGCTCGTGACCACAGCATGACCCTTGATGACTGTGCTCCATTCCTGAGCTCCCCTCAGCTTCCTCATCTGTTTTTAAAGATAGGGTTGCCATGAGAATGAATGTAAAGATTTCCATAGTGGGAATCTCTGAAATTCTTTCATTTGAGCCCCCGACATTGAAACTATTTTGATAATAGACCAAGAAGTAACTTGCTTTGTTCATTCTCATTCTCTCCTGAGAATGCAATGGAGTTTTTCAGAGGCTACATAATGTAAGATACCACAACAGATTGAATGCAGAACAGACATGAGAATCCAGCTGTCTCCTATTAAGCCAGACATTACAGAGATTTGCAAACATGTGAAAGAGTGCCTCTCCTCTCACTACCTCGTTTTGTTTTTGAAAACACAGTTATTGTTTATAAAACCATGCAATTGGTGTTAACATGGAGTTTTAAATGAACTAGTAGAAAATAGATTTTAAAGTCTCTGTTTTTATTTCTAATATGGTAAATACAGCAATGCAATAAATAGCCACAGATATACACACATACACAGAAGTTCTTTAGATACTAATAATATTTTAGAATGTAATGGATCCTGAGACTAAAAACTGAGACCTATTGGTTTAAATCAATTGCCTGACAAAAACTTTTTTCCATATGAATTAATTCACAAGGCAGAAAGGAATTCTCTGGTAAGCTATGTAGCCCAAATTTGCTTTTAAAACATGTAACAACTATCTATATGATTTCTCAACTTTTTAATAAATTGTTGAGAGCAATGGGTTCTCAACTCTAGCTGCATGTTAGACTTATCTGTGAAGTCTCTATAACATACTATTGTCTTTGGTCTCACATTCTGTAACTGATATTTTATAAAAGCTCTCTGTCTCTGTACAGATTAATTTCATCATGAAAATAATAGGTTTAATGATTATCATGTCTAAGTAGGTATCTCGTTGCTCAAACCAAAATGCACCAACTCTACCTTGTATTATAACAGTTTGTGCACATGCTTTACTTCCCCAGCAGACCCTCAGCAATCCAGGGCAGCACAGATGTGAGAAGCATTTTATTCTTCTGGCCTGCTTAGAATGCTGCAGAGTATGTAAGTGTTCAACTAATGTTAACTGGACAAATGACTGAATGAAAGAATGTGTAACCAAGGACTCCCTCTACTTTGTAGTGCAAATGGGATGCCCCAAATGACCTCAGAGTGCAGAGCTTGATACTCCTCATCCCAGTGATAGCAGCAATGTCCACAGCCCATTCTAACATCTTACATGTGTCCCTCTTTATCTTCCTAGGGACCTTATGAATAGTGTATGAATGTTTAGAGTGGAAGACCTCCAACTTCCATCCTAGTTCCCAGAGCCACTGACTGCCTGGCAGAAATGGACTTTCATGAAACCATGTCAGATAGTGGAATGGGGGCCAGATAAGGGCCATGGTGTTGGAGGAACCTTGTCCTCATTGCAAGCTTTCTTCAACAACAGGAGACCCAGTGCCACTGAACTTAGGATTCGGTGATACAGTCGTGTGTCTCTGAGAGACACAAGATGCTCAGGAATGCAGTGGCAGAGATACCTCTGTGGCAGAGGACAAACACAGCGTGTGCCATTAAAGCTGGCCTCAGAAGCTACTGACCCATGGATCCCAGTTGTGTCTTCTGTGGAGCCAGAACCTGGCCTCTCTTAGCAGATGTCCCCATGTGTCATTCTCAGTTAAGAGAGTTGCACTCTCTGATGAACTTGAGCCCTAAGGGTTACTGCTCTCAAAGTTCCTTGAATTTACACTTGCTGCCGCTTCATGAGATGCAAACAGACCTCAGGAAGCTAATCCTGAGGCCTCACATCATAAGGTCCCCAAATACCAACACTTTCTTCCTCTGCAACCAACTGACTATTGAGGGACTGAAGATTTTTTTAAATGATAACTTTATTGAGATATAATTTATATACCTTGTAATTTACCCATTTAAATTGTACAATTCAATGACTTTTAGTATATTCACAGAGTTATACAACCATAATCACCATAATCAATTTTAGAACATCTTTGTAACCCCCCAAAAAACCACCTGTCTACCGTGGCAGTCACTCCTTATTGTGACCCAACCCCCAAAGTTCACAAACCTCCAGTCCTAAGGGGCAGGGTTCAGGACAGGCTATACTAAAATATGGCATCTTGGCATCATAAATATTGTAGGGTTAAGGTATTTAAGGAATGGCAGGTGGAGGAAGGACTCTCTGACTATCCCCTGAAGCAGATCACAAGACCCTCAGGGGACAGGTGCCCTTCCTATACCCAATGTACTTCTCCTTAGGATCCTTATCTCCAAAGAGGGAAGGGCACCAAGAAGAAACTGAACAAACAGGCCTTGTTAAGTTTCCTGTTTATTACCCCTTAGCCCTTTGTCCATCACATTTTTTCATGACTTTCCACTCATTATCAGATCTAATACAAAAACACTCAGGTTTAACTATTTCTTTAGGTTTTCATTTCCTTATGATGATTCCTGTGTCATGTGAAACTCACATTAAGTAGATTTGCACATTTTTCTCTTGTTAATCTGTCTTTTGTGCAGGGCCTACTCAATAAAACTAAAATGGGCAAAAAAAATTTTTAAATCCTTTTTCTCAGAATTTTATTTTTTTCCAATCTTTGCAAAATTTCTCTAATTGGTAAATTCTAAAGAGCAGTACATATATCATTTAGGCATATAGGGGTAACCATTCAAAGAACTTAAAACTAATACTAAAAATTAAGTGGTTATTTTAGGGGAAGTGAGACTTGTGAAAGGGTAGGAGAAGTTAGAGGAAGTATGAGACTAATTTTTAGGGTAACTATAGGCAACCACTAATCTACTTTCTGTCTCTATGGATTTGTCTATTCTGGATATTATTATATGGTCAGCTGTGACCGGCTTCTTTCATTTAGACTGTTTTGCAGATTCATTCTTTGCAACATATGTCAGTATTTCATTTCTTTTTAATTGCCAAATAACATCACATTTTACATACAGAAAAATGACATTCAATTTATTCATTCATGTTGACTGACATTTAGATTGTTCCACTTTTAGGTATTATGGATAATGTGAAGATTTATTTTTAAGCCACTAAAAACACAAAAAGTTTCCTTATGTCCTTCTCTCAGACCTACATGTGTATACAATCAAGGGATTCTTCATGGGGCAGAGGTGAATGTTAGATCTTAAAGTTAAATTTTCACCTCTGCTTAAAACTTGAAATTGGTTGATGATGTCTCTCATTAAACAGAGAATAAAATACAAATAATACACAGGAAATAAAAGGGACTTACTGAATTCAATCATACAGTCACAAAAGGTTAAAGAAAAGAACGTTAGAAGAGAGTTAATTTTATAAGTAAAGAAAACTTGAGTTCCAGAGAGATTAAATGACTTGCTCAAGATAACATGCTCTCTTGACTCTTGATGTTGATGGGCTAAAATGTTATGCTCCCAAGTTAAAAAAAAAAAAAAAAGAATAAAGTTCAAAAGCCTCTCAAAGCAAAAGAAGTGAAAACAAAAGTATTTACTGGAAATCTTAAAATGAAACACTTGAAAGCTATTTATTTCCTTCCTTTCCAGCTTCAGGAGACACACCCTTGTGGTGATAAAAGAGCCATAGGTTACACAATTTTGTTCCTGATGAAAGAGTTTGCACCTTCCTCTCCAGGCTGCAGACACCCTACCATGGGTAATAGAAGGGAGAGGTGTTCCCTGGTGATAGGCTAGTAGGCCAGTGCCAAGCTCTGGGGTCCCAACTAGACAAGCAGAATGCAGCCTGCTCCACTACCAAGACACATCACCCAATCAAGGCAGGATGACTTCACTTTCCCCACCCATTCCAGCCAGGGGCTTGGACCAGTATTGGACCAGTATTTCACCACTATGAATGGTGAAAGAAAACATTAGTGTTCTGAAAGTCCAGGCCTTTTGTTATTTTCAGAAAACAACAACAACAGATTTTATGCTTTTGCTTTCTTTGGTTAATCTCTATAAACTCAATATCTTTAGTATTTCTCTCTTGGAAAATGCAGTTTAAGAGAGAAGTAGATTTTTCTCATACAAAGGAAAGCTCCTATATGTCTAACCATTTATGCCACCTACCTCTCCTATCTCCTCCTCCCCTCTTCACAAATTGCTGCAGAATTAATGGATAGCAGGATGTGTTAGACCACCTGGAAACTTCTTTTTTGTGTGTGTAACCCTTGGGGCATGTGAATTTTCCAATACCTTCACCCATCAGTCTTTTTTTTTTATTATTTTTAGAGACAGGGTCTCATGCTGTCACCCAGGATTGAGTGAAGTGGTGCAATCATAGCTAACAGCAGCCTCCAATTCCTGGGCTCAAGTGATCCTCCCACCTCAGCCTCCCAAATAGCTAGGACTACAGGCATACACCACCACACCTGGCTAATTTTTAAATTTTTTGTAGAAAAGGGGGTCTCACTATGTTGCCAAGCTAGTATAAAACTCCTGGGCTCAAGCAATCCTCTTGCCTCAGCCTCCAAATGTGCTGGGATAACAGGCGTGAGCCACCGTGCCCAGCCTTACCCCCTCACTCTTAATCCACTCTTACCTTTACCTGCCCAGGCCTCGTTTTCCTAATCAAAGTATGCTCTTTGAATCTTCTCTTCACAAATTTTAGGGTGTATTTTGATCAGATTTTTATCCGTTCAAAACATAATGGCATTTTTTTGTTTGTTTGTTTTAGGGGACTTCAAGGTGAAGTCATCTCTGCTTTGATTGGGTGATAGATCTTGGGGGTGCTGGGGGATGCCTTCCACCTCTCCAATTTGGACCCCTGAACTTGGCATTAACTCACTAGCCTATCACCAGATTTAGCATTTCTTATACACTATAGGAATGCCATAAATTTCTTCTAGAATTTTCAAGATTTTTTCCTGTTATTAATTCTCCCCCTTAATTTCTTTTTTCATTAACTCCTTGCCTTTTAAATGCAATACCTGTATTCATTTAATTCTCTATGAATTTGATTGATTCAATAAATATTTATTTATTTATTAATAAATGATCACATGTGCTTCAATTCTTTAACCTTAAAACATTTATTTATTTTTGGGAAAATTATGGGCAGGATTTTTTTTTTGGAAAGTACAGACAAAATACATTCTAAGATAGTTTAAGGAAGTAAAAACTGAACTTGGGTTTATCTCTGTAAACAGTGAACAACCGTTACCAAGTGTTTATTTGGATGATATTTGTATTCTGTTATTCTTCTTCAGATGAAGACATTGGTCAAAGTTCGGTCAGTGCTTGAATTCCACAAGCAGTGCATTTTGTCTGTATGAACAGGAGTTACAGAAGAGAATGACTTGATATTTCTTAAGTCTAGCTCTCTAGACAATCCAGCCAATAGGACCCAAAATATATGATTAATGTCATAGTCTTGATATTATTATTAGACATAAAATAATATTTCCTTTCACTCATTTATCCACTCAACAAATGCCTACATAGCTATATCTTTTGCAATTCAGGATCTCAGGGATAAAAATTTGTGATAAAATAAGCAACAGTTAGAAGAATCTTTTGGGGGGATATATTTTAATTCCAAAATTCTTCTCTTCTCATTCACTTTTCACACAGCAGCCACAGTTGACTTGTAATTTTCTTTTGAATTAAAACATCTTGCTTTCCAAATGTGCATTATAACAAAATCTCCATGTATAGGGAAAGACTTCTAGTGAATACTTTCCCTAATTTCCCCCACCCTTCCACAAGTCTCACTTCCCCTAAAATAACCACTTCTAATTTTTAATATTTGTTTTAAGTTCTTTGAATGGTTACCCCTATATACCTAAATAATACATATACCACTTTTTAAAATTTACCAACTGGAGAGTTTCAATTGATTTTCTAGTATGGTAGATGATAATTTAGCTCTCTTAAACCAATTCTCACTTTCTGTCCTCCCAACCTTCAGTGAACATCTGTTTTGTTTTGTTTTGTCTTGTTTCTTTTTGGCCACCCAGCATTTGAACCTGTTGCTATTTTGGGAAATTTTCCCATCTTATAAGGTGAGAGGTAGAGGTAGCTTCTGGCTAGAGAAACTGAAAATGCCAGATACTCAGTTTCTTAAACTTCCTTTCACCTGGGTCCATGCATATGAGCTAGGCTCTACAAATCAGACATACCACCTCAGACTTGGAATCAACACATATTAACACATTTGTGGTAAGACTGAATTTCTGGGTAGCAGCAGCAGCAGTGCTAATTGAAGCACCCAGTCTTCCATGCCACTTGTGTTTATAATTCAATCTCTCCTGGCTTGTGCTCAGCTACGAGTAGAATTCTGCTATTAGGCCAATTCTGCTGTGTGATTATTCAAATGGCTCCTGGGCTGCAAAGTCCAAGATTCTGCACTCCTCTAAGTCCTCCACTTTTTCTTCTTAAGTGAGCCAGAGTTGGTCTCTGTTGCTTACAATTAAGAATTCTGACTGACATACTACATAATCCTGGTTTAGTAACACTACTGCCCTCAGATCCTCCACTAGTCATTTTGCAACTTAAAGCAACATACTAGAGTGCTTCTATCAAATACAAAGAGTACCTCAACTTCCCATTTTGCAAAATGAAGACGCTAGTACTCCAACACTTGCATCTACATTTCCTCCCTTCTTCTAAGATGAAAACACTAATATTCGATTCTAGAATTATAATCATCTTCTGTGCTTCGTTTATAATTTGATTCTAGAAATTAAAAACCAATTAATGATCTTTACAATGTGCCCACATACAAATTATTAAACTCTGAGAGCATCGTGTGTTATATTTACATTTTTTGTTACATGTCCAATATACATCATAATCCAATGTCATAATTCTTTTGCCACTCAAAGAAAAAATGATCCTGCAGTTAAGTTGGAAGCCATCTGTTTTTACAGTCTGTCTTTTTCCTCTAGCAGAACTTCAAAATTTTCCGAGGCTTATCTAGAGGGCTCCATCTCTTCCAATATGAATTTTCTAGAGCTTCTTCAAATCAATGCATTTGGGACAAAGATGTCACTGTTTTCCTGCTTTTAATCCAGTAGCTCCTGAAAACCGTGTCCTGCTTTTCTTGATTTGGTTCCTTGTTTTATTGGAAAACATGTCTTAGTAACTTTCTAAGAAAAGGTCTATGGAGGACAAATCTTTGGAGTCTTTGCCTTGCCTTTGTGAAGAAGATTTTCATTATGGTCTTCCACTTGAAGGCTAGTTTGGCTAAACATAAAATTATGAGCTGAAAATAAGTTTCATATAGAAGTCTGAAGGTTTTTCTCCACTTTCACTGATGAGACATATGGCACTAAATGAAATTCTGTTGATTTCTCTTTAGTTCCTGAAGGAATCTATGATAGAGTTTGGTGAAGAAGCTGAGAGGAGAGCATAATAAGAAAGATTCAGAGCAGGAGGTGTCATCTGGAAAATCTGATTGGAGATGTTGTCCTGGCACAGACATTAGCAGATTATCTTTGGCAGCTAGGGTAGGAGGCGGAGAAGTTCCTATAAAGAAAAAAGATTGGGTAGGAGCTGCAGATAAACTCACCGACTTGGCAATTTTGCTTAGTCACTCTGGACTTCCCCACTACAATAAAGACGACTGTTCATCTAGAAATTATTCTCTTAGAGAAATGGCTTATTTTTTTTTAAGTCAACACAATAAATAGCCTTTTTATTCTCCAAGGCACACAAACATATGACATATGATAGTGCTGAGATTTTTGCCTCTTCTGCAGAATGGAGGTAGCATATCAGCATATAGTATGAATTTCTTGCAACTTGAATAGCACAGTGAAGAGAAAACTGAATGATCAATGCAGTACATTACAACTGGAATATTTTCTTATCCTGAAAATATAGACTTACATACTAATTATAACTCATACTACTGAGTATTCAAATTTTATTTTGCTTTATGAACCATGTGGAATGAAAAGCAATCATGCTGTAATGTGGTACCCTGTGACATAATAATGCCTACTACCATTACAATTTCAACAAACTTGGACTGGGATTCAAATGAGTAGTGTGACCCTGAGGGAAATGCTTTAATAATGGCATCCAGTGTTCTCAATTAACACGGAAAGATTTATGTCTTTTTCCCCCCCTTTGGTGGTCTCTGTTGAAAAGGAAAAAACATGAACTGCCATTTGATTTTCCACTCAATTGCATCTACCAACTGGCAGACAGACCAACTGAGAAAGTCCCTCCGTTCAGTAGCTGGATTCACCGTGGGTGTGCCCCAGGCGTGTGACCAAGGCTAGTTCTCCTGATCAGAATAGTCCCACAGACAGCAACTCTCTGAGGGAAGGCTCCACAACTGAACTAGTAAGATGTGCCTCTGCTTAAAATAATTATTAGGAATTTTTCCCTTCTCTTCTACCTGTTTTAAGCTTCTAATTAGTCACCTCTTTATCCTCTGAGAATATCTCGAGTCCATGTCTGATAAGCCACTTCTCAGCAGGGAGAGAACTGCATCTTAAAATGGATTTGATGCTTCTTAGTAAACTGACAAATCAGCTGAAGAGTGAGTCAAATGAAAATTTTAGGACTATCACCCTGAAAAAAAGGTGATGATTGCTATAGGTTGGGAGACTTATAATCTGTCAGAATCCTCTGTTGCAAGGAACAGCTTAGCCACACAGCAGTGCTCCATGGTGGCTGCCGTCAAGAATCTAAACACAGCTTGGAATTCTCTGAGGATGTTATTCATAAAGGCACAGTTAATCAAACTCAGACCTCTCTTCAGAATCTCACTGTACAAGCCAAACTTATTGCCAACAGAAGGAAGGTGCCAGACCAGAGAAGGTAAGCTAAAATCTGTGTGCCCTGGCTTCAGAACTATGAGGTCTCAACTCAGCCCATTTTCAAAAGCAAAAAAAAAAAAAAAAAAAAAAAAAAAAGATTTTATGTATGTTGTTGCTTTGTTGGTTGTTTTTATATTTGTCAAACAGTTGGCTTTCTATTCATACAATCAGAGCTTTGTAACTATCCAAGGATTTTCAACCTACAGAAATAGATATTTTCATTGATTTTAATTTAATTTACCAAAAAGGAAAAAAAAAAAAAGCTCTCCTTTCCTTCCCTCACCCTTTAGAGGAATTTAGAAAGGACGGGTATGGGCCAAAATCACTCTGGCTAGTGTCCATGGTTACCAAGCTGAAAGAGAAGGCAGTTTTCTGGATAAATGACCTTGCCTTAAACGCCAGATGCCTGCTAAAAGTATTGCAGGCTCTCAGAATCTTTCTGCGCCTCCTCTGCCATCGTAAACAGGAATGGTGGATCTTTCAGCAGAGATACTGGCGTATCCCCATGGATTACACCCTTGGCTCCTGAGAAGAATGGTTTTCTTTATTCTTTGCACAGGGAGATCTCTACTTACGAAAGGTGAAGTCTCTTGATTTCGGTTGTTTTGGAACTAGCTTGGAGTGGTGAGAAACTACAGTATTGTCATGTTCTCACCATCAGAGGTAAGAATAAACATAGGGCAATCTAGTTGTTCTCAATTTGCACAAATCCTGTGTAGGCTCGTGTGCTGATTCTTCAATGAACATTTTCCCCCCACTCTCAACTCAGGGACAAATTTTTCCAGGGTCCTTGAAGATAAATGTGAGGGAAAAGCATAAATAGGCCTATTTGGGATTCAACTTCCATAAGGGAAGAAGACAAGGAGCATCGGTGGCAATCGTGAGTTTGGTCTTTAGCAATTTCCGCCCAGCTTTGCACATGTCTCTGGTTCTTCACCTACAGATGAACTCTATGAAATTTCCTACCTCGTAGAGTTGTTGAACTTTTGTAATTAATAGACTACATTTAGGACAGTTTTAGGTTTACAGAAAAATGGAGCAGAAAGTAGAGAGAACAGAGAAAGTAGAGAAGTTCCTGTATACTTCCTCAGTTTTCCTTGTTATTACTATCTTGCATTAATATTGTGGGTGGTTGAATTGTAAATTACATTCCACACAGAAAGCATGGCATTTTACATGCTAGAATATAGCTACAAACTTAAACTATCATGTCTGTAATTCAGGACCCTCTCATTTGTTAATAAAACATGTTTTCATTTATTTAATGACATTTCATGAGTCACCATTAGCAAAAAACTCCCCTAATTCCCTACCAGACAACCACACTATTTGCAAAATACTATCTGTGAAGATTTGTTTCTTCAGGTTTAAGATCTGTATTTCAGTAATATTTCACTGAAATACAAAACACCCGTAAAAGAGAGAAAAGAATAACTATTGTTATCATCAATGACTTTACTGTTAATTAACAAAAGACATAATCCCCATCCAGGCACTGTAGAATGATACTGTCCATCAGTGGTTTTAAGAAGAATAACAAAGAATGTCCAGAGGTTCTTAAGTAGGACAGGGCTCAAGAAAAGGAACAGGAGTAGTCTTATATGGTTAGATGATTACAGAAGAGAAAATTATGGCACAGGAAATAAAAAGAAAGGAAAAACAGTTGTGAAAGAAGAGAGTATTGACTCAGAGCTTTTCTTCAAGGTAAACAGAGTCAACCTCTGAGCAAGAAGAGGGAGAGGGGGATGAAGGGTAGGCCCCATAGAAGCCCAGATAGTATGATGTTGCTCACTTTTCTCTCATTGAATATCAATAGGGCCAGATGGAAGAAGATCAAAATAGCGTCAACAGCATGATTATACAAAAGTGAGAGTTGAGAATAGTGAACATATTGGCATTCAAGAGTGACACAAAAGTAAGCACAAGAAAACAGACAAAACTCATTCTGGAGCTGGGTTACTGAGGAATGCGTGGATTTTCTAGCTGGCTGCACTTGGGAGAAAAGTTTAAGGCAAATATGCATATTGCCTAGACGTCAAAAGTATGTAGGAGGCTTTCAAGGAGTTCTCAGCCATGGCTGACCATTAAAACCCCTTTGAAGGTTTTATAAATATAATTACTTGGGCCTCAGTCCTAGGATATTCTGATGGTGGTGAGGGGCAGGTAAGTATACTTGTTTAAGCCACTGTCCTGTACCTTAATTAATCATCCTCACTATCAAAAGTGTTGTTCAGGTACCAGAGCTCAGGTGACCCAGATACTGCCAGGCTTTGCTGGCCAGAGCATGAACAAGACCTAGCAATTCCCTTCATAGGAATCTACCACAAGGAAATAATCAGAAATGAAGGCAAATTTTGCATTCAAATATGTTCATTGCAACTTTATGTGTGTTAGCATAAAAGTAAGATAAACTCAAGTTTAATAATAGGGAAATGGTATATCCATATTATGAAATATTATATAGAATTCCAAAATTGTTTTCTAATAGCTATGTAATACAGAAAAACATGATGTAATGTTAAGCAAATAGAAAAAAACCATGAAAACAAATATGTATATGTAACATGAGCTCTGTCTAAATTCCCAACCACCACCATATATACACACACTAGACATAGTACTCCAAGAAATAGCAAAAAGGTCAACCATGGTAGTCTGTATTAGTTAGGGTTCTCCAGAGAAACAGAACTAACCAATGTGTATATATATGTAGATTGATAAAGATATACATATACATATATATACACAAAGAGATTTATTAAAAGGAATCAGCTCATGGCAAATGAGACAATATGGAGGCTGGCAGTGCAAAATCTGAACAGCTGACGTACCAGTTCAAGTCTGAAGGCTGAAAGCTGTTATAGATAGAACCAATTTTCTAGCTCACATTCCAGTTTGAGTTCAAAGACTGGTAGGCCGCCGCAGAACCAAGAAGAGACAATGTCCCAATTCAATTCTGAAGACTGGCAAGTAGGATAATTCTCTTCTACATGTGTGTATGTGTGTGTGTGTGTGTGTATGTGTGTGCCTTTTGTTGTATTCAGGACTGACTGGATGAGACCCACCCATATTATGGTTTACTACCTTACTCAGTCAACTGATTTAAATGTGAATCTCATTCAAAACACCCACACGGAAACACCCAGAATGATACTTGATCAAATATCTGGGTACTCTGTGGCCCAGTCAAGTTGACATATAAAATGAACCACCACATGTGCTATCACTTAGTCTGTAAATTAGTGATAGCAGGGAACGTATCTTTCAGCATGGATTATACTGTTATTGATTTATGACTTCTTAGTCAAGCAGAATTCACTCTCAGTATTCAAGAAAATGAAATAATATCTTTGTTGATGTATTAACCCAAGAAGTGGCATGCGTCAATTGAAATTTGGTTACTTCTCTAAGCCTGTGAGGAGCAGCTTAATTAGTAAAATCTCATTGGCCATTCAGTATGCCTGCAAATGTAAGCAAAAATAATAGGCAAGTGATTTACATACTTTTTGAAATTCCAAAGTGTCTATATGGAAGAATTCAGTTGTAAAGTTTTTCTTTAATTTGAATGAATATATTATTACATCTAAAATTATGTGCACACTTCCCCAAAGATTTATATACTATCAAAACCTGATATTATACTTATATTTGAATATATTACATATATTTATGTTGAATATAAGTTTATATGTATGCCTCACCAAAGAACTACGTGCTATTATAGCCTGATACTATGTCCTAGCACTTGCCTCAGCTCAGAGTTACAGAAAAATTTTCACCCCTCTGGAGGTAAAAATATTCTTCCTGAAAATGTTCTCTTCATAAAGGATAAAGGTATGTGTTGGTAGAAATTTAGTGGTTAGGAAAGGCAGAACAACTAGGAAGAAGGAGTAGAAAAGGAGAAAGGAGACAAATATTAACCTTCTCAATTAGCTTTTATCCAAAGGACAATTTTTAAATATAAAAGTAATTTCTCTTTTTAAAAAAGCTAAGAAACATACAGTGAAAAAGAATACTAGAGTAAAAAGAATAACAAAAAAGCAGCAATTGGCATTTCGAGACAATTTTCCTTCCCAGTGGTATTCACCCCATAGTCAATGTTGGGAACCCGAGACAGTGCCCTTACTGAAGGTGACTAGCCCCAAGTTCAGGGAGTAGGCACTCCAGACTTCCTCATGTTAATCCTCAGCTCAGACTATTCAGCCAAGATACCACCCACAGTGGGACAAGATCTGTTCCTTGGGACATCTGCCTCAAGCATCCTTTAACAGTCCCAACCATAATCTATTCCTGAGTAATTATGTAATTATGCCATTAAATATAACAAAAGGCGGGGTGATGGGGGGCGGGGTGATGGGGGGTGGGGGGGGGGATCTTTCTCATTAGTGCAGGAGTTGAGCAGTTTCCAAACAGGAGCTATGAAATTTACAGAAGAGGAAACCGACTCTCTAATACTTAAGAATATTCTTAAGAATAAGCTCCTGGTCCAGTCCTAATCCTGTGAAGGAGTTGGAGATGAGCTTGCATTTTAAGATCCCAGTTTCATCTTAGTTCAGTGATGCTGAACTAAGAACCTACTCTAAACTCAAGCCTTAGAAGGCTCATCCCAAGCCAGACCTGACTCCTGACCTGGCCAGGTAGTGCTTGGATACCCACCCATCCCAGTTAGAGTTCCTCAGGCCAGGTTCTACCATAATATGTCATCTTGAAATGGTCTTGTTTACTTCCACTAAGCGCAAGCTAGGAGCTAGAAAATAGAAGGGAGGTCCTACCCGTGTAGCCACTCCAGAACATACGACAAGGAGCCCTCAAGCAGGTTTGTGGGTGAGAAAGCTTCTGATCTAGGCTTAGATAATCCAGTTACTTAGTTAGGAAAGTAACTAAGGCTTGATTGTAACTCACTTTCAGACTCACAGATCATCTCATTAATCCAATACAGTTGAGTGTCCCTTATCAAAATTATTGGGACCAAATGTTCACAACTACACCATGTGGTTAAATATTATATCTATACAGTTAGATGAGGAAACTGAACAACAGTGAAGTGCTTAATTAGCTGATCAACATGCAGCTAACCGTCGAAGCTCAAAGCCACAATGTGAAAAGTCGGTCTAACTTCTTAACCACTTTCTTACCGAGTTACTGTGTCTAATGTATAAATGGCACAATAATTGGATATATATCATAATAGGTAATAAAATATTAAATATTATAATCAATACAGGCATGGAAATAAAGAAATCATCACCATTAATTGTGTAGTATAATATAGTTTTATATTTGGCCCCTACAAATCTCATGTTGAAATTCGATCCTCGATGTTGGAAGTGGGGCTAGTGGGAAGTATCTGAGTCACGGGGGCAGATCCCTCATGAATGGCTTGTTGCCATCCTCACAGTATGAACAAGTTCTTGCTCTATTAGTTTCCACAATGACTGATTGTTAAAGAGCCTGGCACCTCCCCCCCTCTCTTTTCCTCTTTCTTGCCATGCGATGCTGCTTTTCCCTGCTTTCTACCATGAGTGGAAGATTCCTGAGGCCTTCACCAGAAACAGATGCTGACATCATGCTTCTTGTACAGCCTGCAGAACCGAGAGCCAGATAAACCTTTTTTCTTTATAAATTACCCAGCCTCATGTATTCCTTTATGGCAACACAAAAGGACTAAAACATCATATAAGCATCAAGAATAAAATGAGGTTGAAAAGTAAGCTGGGTCTCCAAGGAAGGCTTATCTCTGTTTCCCTTTTTCTGAGTGTAGTGGTTAAGCCACAGAAGTTGAAATCTCTACTCTCTTGTCCTCCATCCTATCCTTGTCCTGCCTTTGGATGCTACATCCATGACTGTGTTGACACAGCTCTTAAGAGTGCTCGCTTAATCAATGGATCCAGTGACTTTGCCATCCTGACAAGGTCAGTCATTGCCATGGATGAGGCCAGGCTTTCTGAAGTTGCCCCTGTAGCTCTCTTCTCTAGCAGCCAAATGTCATATTCTATCATCAGTCTGGCTACATAACCTTGCATAAACTACTTGAAAACCTTCTCCTTCAGCTTCTACTTCTATAAAATGGAAATAATATTAGTATCTACTTAAGAGGGTTTTGTGAGTATAATGTGGGCCAATACCTGTAAAGTGCTTTAAATCGTCCTGGCACACGAAGTTGAGAAGCAAGCTGAGGTCTCCAACGAAGGCTTTTTTAACATTAATAAAATATTTAATAAAGTGTAGCTCATTAAATGCACATAACTCATTAATTGCTATTTTTATTAATATTTTATTATGATGATTTTCTAAGTGATGTTTCACTCTGCTGTTTGCCTCACATCTCTTATTCCCACATTTCAGAGATCTTGGCTGAGGTTCAACCATTATTCTTATATCTTTCTCCCTGTATCCTCTCTTTCCCAGAAATCGTATCTGCCCCTGAAGTTTCAGTGATTGTTTACATGGGTTCAGTATCCCTTATTTAAAATTCATGAGACCAGAAATGTTTCAGATTTCAAATAACTTTGGATTTTGGAATATTTGCATTATACTTACTGATTCAGCATTCGTTATCCAAAGATCTGAAATCTAAAATCTTCCAATAAACATTTCCTTGGTGAGTCATGTCAATGATCAACAAAAAGAAAGAAAGAAAGAAAGAAAGAAAGAAAGAAAGAAAGAAAGAAAGAAAGAAAGGAAGGAAGGAAGGAAGGAAGGAAGGAAGGAAGGAAGGAAGGAAGGAAGGAAGAAAGAAAGAAAGAAAGAAAGAAAGAAAGAAAGAAAGAAAGAAAGAGGGAGGAAAGAAAGAGAAAGAAAGGAAGAAGGAAAGAAAAAAAGAAAAGAAAGAAATGAGAAAGAAAGAAAGAGAGAAAGAAAGAAAGAAAAAAAGAAAGAAAGAAAGAAAGAGAGAAAGAGAGAAAGGAAGGAGAGAGGGAAGGAGGGAAAGGAAAGAGAAGGAAAGAAAAAAGAAGGAAGAAGAAAGAAAAGGAAGAAAGAATGAAAGAAAGAAAGAAAGAGGAAAGAAAGAAGAAAGAAAGAGAAAGAAAGGAAGAAGAAAAAAGAAAAGAAAGAAAGGAGAAAGAAAGAAAGAGAAAGAAAGAAAAAAGAAAGAAAGGGAAAGAGAAAGAAAGAAAGAAAGAAAAAGAAAGAAAGAAAGAGAGAAAGGAAGGAGAGAGGGAAGGAGGGAAAGGAAAGAGAAGGAAAGAAAAAAGAAAGAAAAGGAAGAAAGAATGAAAGAAAAAAAGAAAGAAAGAAAGAGAAAAGAAAATGACAAAGTGACAAAGGTGATGGGATGCTACTCCCATGATTACATTATGTTATGTAACACTCCAGTTTAGCCAACTGGAGCAAGAGAGACTCCTTGCTGCCTTGATGAATTGCTTAGTTACATTGGGGAAACCCACAGCAAATAACTCCAGACAGGACTGCAAGAAAATGTGAGTCCTCAGTTATATAACCTCAAGAAAATGAATTCTGTCATTAGCCTGGCTGAGCATAGTAGATTCTTTCCCTGTTGAGCCTTCTGAGAAAACACAGCCTGGTTGATACCTTCATTATAGCCTTGTGTTACCCTCAGCAGAGGACCTTGATAAACCATGCCCAAACTCTTGACCCATAGAAACTATGAGATAACAAATGTTTATATATTGGTTTAAGTGGCTGAATTTGTTATGTAGAAGAGAAAACTAATAACTTGGTATGAGTTGATATCCATGAAAACACTATTGCCTACATCTTACTGAGATTAAACAAACACCAATGGCATCTTTGATTCCTAGCTACTTCTTGTCACTTACATTCAATCACTAAATCTGAAGTAATTGAGCTTATTAATAAGAATAGTTTATATTTATGGAGTAAATTTATAAGCCATGCATTGAACTTACTTTATATAATAATCAGTGACTTAGTCATTCCCTTTATAGATGATAAAATTGAAATGTGGAAGTGAAACATGTTTTGCCAAAGGTTTCAGTCAATAAGTGTCAGAGCTGGGATTTTTCAACTGAAAAATAAATCACAAATTTGTACATTTAGAAAGGCGACTTTATTTCTTATAAAGGGTTATAGCCCACAGGGTGGCCATCCTGACAGGCTGGGAAGTGTAGCCTCTGGCAGGGACCATTGGCAGGCGCTTTGAAGGAGGAAAGGTGAGACCAAAATTTATGGTGAAGGGATTGACTAAGTATACATATTCCAAGTTTATAAGAAGAGCTATGAATATTCATGAAGGGTGCCCCGAGACATGTGTACTGAACAAGCACATGTGTTACACGCATCCCATGTTCACTTTGAGGTGGACACTTAACATTTAAATGCATTACAATTAGGTCCTATATGTCAAAAGGTGAGGCAAGGACACAAAGGCCTTCAAGTATGCAGCCTCTGTAAACCAGCCAGAACCCATCCAAGGTTAGGGGTCTTCTTATCTGGAGAAAGTTATTGAAATTAGTCTCTTGTCTAATCAAAGCTGCAGTCATGGCTTGTGGAACAGGGCAGTCAGTGAGTCAGCAGCCAGCAGTGGATGAGCCGCAATTCTTTTAATATTGCTTTTCTGGAGGTCAGTGCTTGCTTAGGTGTTAAGGAAAAAGAAAAACCTTGTGGTATTTAGAACATAGTTTATTCTTTACATGGAGGGATGCGTAGCTCAGCTTAAGGCCTGGTGTGGCCTTAGGTACTGTTTATAATTTGGTATTTTATTGTCACAAAGAGTCCATTCTGTCAGTCTTATAATCTCTATTTTAACTTTAATGCTGGTCAGTTTTGTCTGAACCACAAAAAGGAGGGGATATAATGAGGCGTGCCCAACCTCCTGTCCTGTCACGGTCTGGAACTCAGTTTTTAAGGAATCTCTGGGGTCCCCTTGGCCAAGAGGGGGTCTGTTCAGTCAGCTGCTGGGGGTGTGCTCAGCATTTTGTTTTTTGTTCTTACATTCAAATCTGGTGCATCAGATTCCAAATCCTATGATCTTTCTGCTACAATGGACTGACCACTCAGATGTCTCTGTTAGATCAGACGTCCTAAGTTACTGTTAAAATTCAAACTCCTTTCACCAACGTTTGAAATTGCTCAGTCTGGTGCTAGTTTCCTCTTCAGGCTTTTCCCCCGTTATTCATTTGCTCACTCTAAAATTTCTTGATATTTTTCTTCTTGCTAGCATCAACTCACAATCTTCTTTAGTCTTGTAACATCCTCAACAAAAAAAGCACAATCTACTCCTTTGCTATTTTAGCAAGAGAAGAAAAACAGAAGAGGAATTTTTTTTTTTTTTTTTTTAGATGAAGTCTCACTCTGTCGCCTGGGCTGGAGTACAGTGGCGAGATCTCAGCTCACTGCAATCCCCGCCTCCCGGGTTCAAGCGATTCTGCTGCCTCAGTCTCCCAAGTAGCTGGGATTACAGGTGGCTGCCACTACGCCCAGCTAGTTTTTTGCATTTTTTAGTAAGATGGGGTTTCACCATGTTGGGCAAGCTGGTCTCGAACTCCTGACCTCATGATTTGCCCGCCTCAGCCTCCTAAAGTGCTGGGATTCCAGGCATGAGCCACTGCGCCCGGCCCAGAAGAGGAATTTTTTAAGTGTAGTGGGGGAGGGGGGTGTACCACAGAGCCCTCATTCTGTTACTCCAAATTTCACCTTCAATTCAGCATCTGAATCCCAGGACCACCTCTGCCATTGTCATGTAATCCTCATTGGTGACTGCTTCCTTTCTTTTAAATATATGAGGAACGTACTGGAGATGCCTGCCACAACCTGCCCCACCTTTTGCCCCTTCTGCAGGAAGTTTCCTTACTCCCCTCTTTAACAGATGAATGGATTGCTCAATATCAGTGCCACCCTGAGCCAGATTGAAGCTCGAGGCAAAAGGAAAGGTGTGTGCTCGTACGTATATACTTATCAAAACACCCTTCCATGTTTCGAACCAAGCAGGAAAAGATAATTAAAGTTCTACAACTACAAAAAGTGACTACATGGAGGGCTCTGCATTGTATAATCTGTTCACACCTCATTGTCAAACCTCATAAACCTACCCCATGAGGACCTGGTGAGGGAGGCAAAAGCCACAGGGTTCAGGAACCATGCACAAAACACATGGTTCATAAACCCCATTGTGCAAAAAACACAGGGTCATAAAACACACAAACAATGCCATCCTGTCACTATGTAAATTTTTAGTATTTCTTCCTCCCGGACTTCTTTTTCATTCATTTTGTGTTTTAACTATTGTATTAAATATTATCTTGATTACTGACTTTTTTTTGGCATGCCATTAAATTTTGCACAAAAAGACAGTGTTTTACTCTTTAAACTAATTCTGGTCTTATTCGACATCAACTGCTCAGTCCCAGTTGATTGAACTTACTATGGCCATCTAACCCAAGAACAGCCCGTGCAAGACTGGTATTGATCCTCTCTATTCTGCCACTAAGGAAACTGCTGTGGAAATTACTGTCCAGAAAACACTACAGCAATCATGCAAATTTTCACACATAGGGTGACATCATTCTTTCCCTTCACCTCTCTCCCATTCTTCCTGTGTGACCAAGACACCTCCTATGGAAGGGAGGGGGTGAGGGAAGGAGCGGAAAGGAGGGTTCCCAGGCTGAGTCTGGAACAGAACAGGACATGTGAACTTGATAAGAAAGTTGGCTATGGTGAGATAATAGGAAAACCTAGACCTTGTAATGTGGGGTTTTATGCAACATGTACTTCTTTATTCAGTTTTCTCCTGTTTTCTCTTAATTTTATACGACATTCTCTTTACTTATCAAGCACAATGCCATCTGCCAGAGCCCAGACCATGGATAAGCTTTGCCTAACTCCTACTATGCACGGTATTTCTTCTTTTCACATCCTCTGCCTATACCACCAATAAGCTATCTCTTTACATCAGGAGTCCCTTCCATTTTAGTCACTTTGAGTAGCTGCTGAGCCACCTCACCCAACCAGTAGAATCAGTTCCTGGAAATCAGTCTCAGGAGTCAGGAATTTGAAACAAATTCAGTGACCTTCTCCTCCAAAGAACGTAAATCTACTGGCCATCCACAAATTACCAACAAAGAAAAGCCATTTACTTTAATGCATTATAAATTTTCATGAACGAAAACTTTCATAAATGACAACTGACATCATCAGTT
Organism: Macaca thibetana thibetana; assembly: GCF_024542745.1. Taxonomy (NCBI): domain Eukaryota; kingdom Metazoa; phylum Chordata; class Mammalia; order Primates; family Cercopithecidae; genus Macaca; species Macaca thibetana. Next base: position 28,916,659 of record NC_065588.1, on the reverse strand, counting down.
TAAGAGCATTTGCCCCTGGTGATTTGTATAGCCCTGCTGACATTAATAAGAGAATATCTTTGTTCCTCACCCTTCATCTCTCTGGTGCAGGAAAACAAGCTACATTCACTCCCTTCCTTAAAAGCATAAACTCAGCTTATCTCCTGGGAACCAGACCTTCTCTTGGGCTGGACGCGATTCTCCCATAACCATAAACACGTAGAGAAGTTTAAGTGCAGTTGGGTGGGGACAGTCCTTCCTAACAAGCTGGTGGAAATTTCATCAAGGCCAGTTTTTGGAATCCGACCTGTGAATAGCTATGGAATTCAGAAATTTATATTTACTATTGCAGCGTGCTTTTCAATTGTGTACTTCCCCAAATAAATTTTAAGTTACTTATTGAAAAGATCGAGTCTTAAATGACTTCCACTTCCAGAATGGCCAGCACACAAATGGTTCTTCAAGGAATAATTTGACTTCTGCATTTTGAGCATCTTTGTCTCACTTAACATTTATTGCACCCCTGTTTGGGCCAGGCAAAGGGAATATGGGTTAATCAGGGGAAGTTCCTGCTAGTCCTCAGGGTCTTGGATGAAAGAGGGAAAGATAGGTTATAGAGGCTAATACCTGCTGTCTCAGAACTACCCTGCAGCAGTGCTTGAAGACATGGGGTTGGGGGTGTCTGAGATGTAGGAAATAAATCCAGTTTCTAAAGCTATTTATTCAAGATATCCTATCAGACATAAATCTTAAAGGATCAGCTGCTTCCAGTGGACAAACACTTAGTTACTGTGCGGGAAAGCAATACTGGGTGTCTCAAATTCGGTAGTGCAGTTCTGCACTGTACATGTAGCACATGATCCAGACCCACAAGAAGGAGAAGCTGCTTTGTAGATGGTGAACTGGATGGACAGACTACAGAGAAAAAGGAAAATAAAGCAAGGGTTGAAAACCAGGGATCAGAAACACGAGGAGGCTTGGATCAGAGAAAAACTGGATTGGTGATGTGTATTAGTCTGTTCAGGCCACCACAACAAAACACAGTAAATTGAATTCAATTTATGAAAACGGACTTAGCAAGTGGATGACAGGGGGAAAGACATTTCTGGCAGAAGGATGGTCCAAAGAACAAAGGTATCGAAAATGCGATAGTTTCATGCAAAATCTGTACACGAGTGTTTAAAGCAGCTTCACTCATAATGACCAGAACTTAAAAGCAACCAGAATGTCCTTCAATAGATGAATGAATAAACGAACTGTGGTACAGTCATCCCCTGATCTGAGGGGAATGCATTCCAAGACCGCCAGTGGATGCCCAAAACCGCAGATTGTACTTAACTTTACATATATTATGTTTTTTCTTATGCATACATACCCATAGTAAGGTTTAATTTATAAATTATGCACAGTAAGAGATGAACAATAACAGTAAAATAGACCAATTATTGCAACATACTGAAATAAATGTTCTGTGAGTGAATATGGTCTCTCTCACTTTCTCTCTCTCTCAACATATCTTATTTTACTGTATTCACCCTTGTTGTAATAATGTGAGATTATAAAGTGCCTGTGTGATGAGATGAAGAGAGGAGAATGACGTGGTATTGTGGCATAGTTTGGGGCTACTATTGACCTTCAGACGTTATGTCAGAAGGAGAGTCATCTGCTCTGGGTGATCCTGACTCATTGAGCCAGGACAGTGTTGATGGGTTGATGTCAGGAGCAGATGATGCCAATGACTCATGGGCATGTGGCATATGAAGTGTGGATATGGTGAACAAAAGGCTGCTTGACTCTCCCAGGGCACTAAGTGGGACAGCAAGAGATTTCATCAGGATACAATAGTGTACAACTTAAAACTTATGAGTTATTTATTTTTGGAATTTTCCATTCATTATTTTCACAGTTGACTATGGGGACCTGAAACCATGGAAAGCAAACCCACAGACAAGGGGAAACTAATGTACCACTGGCAGCGCTGCTTAAACAAGCAAAAATTTATTCTCTCACAGTTCTGGAGGCTAGAAGTCCAAGATCAAAATGCCATCAGGGTTGTAGGTGTCCATTGAGGCCTCTCTTCCCAGCTTGCAAGCAGCTGCCTTCCTCCTGTATCTTCACAGATTCTTTTGTCTGTGATGAGCAGAGAGAGAGAGGGAGACAGCTCTCTAGTGTTTCTTTCTCTTTTTTTTTTTTTTTTTTTGAGACAGAGCCTCGCTCTGTCACCCAGGGTGGAGTACGGTGGTGCGATCTTGACTCACTGCAACCTCCTTCTCCCGGCTTCAAGTGCTTCTCGTGCCTCAGCGTCCCAAGTAACTGGGACTACAGGCATGTTCCACCACTCCTGGCTATTTTTTGTATTTTTAATAGAGATGGGGTTTCACCATGTTGGTCAGGCTGGTCTCAAACTCCTGACCTTGTGATCCACTCACCTCACCCTCCCAAAGTGCTGGGATTACAGGCATGAGCCACTGCACCGGCCTCTTTCTCTTCCTAGAAGGATAGCAGTCCTATTGGATTAGGGTTCCACTTTTATGTCCTCATTTAACTTTAGCTACCTCTCTAAAGGCCCTGTCTCCAAACACAGTCCCATTGTAATTTAGGGCCTCAACACATGAATTTGGGGAGAGACACAATTTGACCCATAACAGGATTATTTCACAAAAATGGCCCATTTGCATCAGCATCTTTCTTAGAAGGGCTCTTCCAGACTTGCCTCAGGGAGGTTAATCAAATTCCTCAAAGTCACACAGTTAGAAAATGGTAGAACAAACTTTTGGAATCTAGGCAGTAAGTAGGATAGACTTTGGAACCTGTCCTTTTAATCACTATGCATACTGCCTTCAAGTGGGAAATTTTTCATCATTTCCTCCACCAAATAACTATATTTAATTATTTTTATGTTTTTCTTATGCTCCAGAGTCCTGGCAGTTCTCATGTTATTTTTGTCACTGTTTTAATTTTCCTTACCTTACAAAGACTTTTATTCTGGTAGATCATAGCACAAGGGAATTATTTTCTCTTCTGAAACTTGACAGATCAAACACATTTCAGGTTGTCAGATGGAGTAAATCTTTGCAACAACCAGGCAGTTCTAGAAGCACAAATAAGTAGTTCCAGAAGCACAAATACTTTTAACCACTTGTGTACCTAGAAGGGTCAATATAAGACCCATCTAGTGATCTGTGATATGTGCAATATACAATATTAAGGACAACGTGCTCTCACTGGTCCTTATGGTTTCATATCATTTATTTCACCAGGCATAAACATTTAGTTTCTCATGATCTTACCCTTAATACAAACATTAAACTCAAATTAACAACTGGTTAAATGCCTCATATTTAAATATATTGATATTTTTTGCTAGAAAAGAAAAATGAAAGTGATGAATTTTCATTTAGTAGCCTGAAGTTATGTTTCCACCAAACATAGTACCTAAATTCTCATTAGAAATCTGACACAATGGAAATGTGTTTGTTTTTATAAGAGAGAAGTATTGATACGAACATGAAAAGCCTGAAATGCCAAACGCCTGCACGTGTGAATACATGTCACACGAAAGTGGTGTTACAATTGTGACACAGAGACGCAAGCCAGGACTTTCTCAGGGACGGATTTTTCAGACAACTAGTAACTGTGAAAAACTGTTCCCAACAGCAGTCTAAGAGAAGAAAAAGCACAAAATTTCATTTTCTGATGGTAGAGCAGCACCGTCTAATGGAACCTTCAGTGATGATAGAAACGTTCCATTTCCTGTGCTGCCAATGCAGTCACCATTAGCCACATGTGGCTATTGGGCATATGAAATGAGGCTAGCTAGATTTAGAAACTGAAAGATGTTTTAAAACAACTTTTAAAATTGTATTTTATTTAAATCCAAATAGCCACAGGTGGCTGGAGGCTATTGCATAGATAGTACAGTTTTAGAGTGTAGCAAAGATGTTCATATATACTTTGTTTTCTTTATTTTTTGAATGCTTAAGGAAAGGACAAAAATAAATTCTTTGAAGGGAATGGTTTGAGTGAAGAATAGAGGAGGCCACATTCCTGGTCCCAGTTTCCAGTTGCATCCGTCACATGCTTCTCAGTTTCAGTTTGCAGACCCATAAAATTCAATACAAATTGCACTATGGTTTTACTGTGAGAGGCAGCCCTGAATGGTGAACAGGGGATTGGAGAGGGGGCAGCTGATCTATGGCGTTCAGTCTGGGTACTCTGTTCCCTTCACAGGCCCTTGGCTCTCTGAATTTTAGTTTTGACAGCTGAAAAATAAAACGGTTGAACTCAACAAATGCTAGAGCTTCATTGGCCATAATGTTTTACACTCTCATCCAATTGACCACATATTACTAAAACATTTTTTAAGTTACTGTTATTGCTTGGTGGAGATAGAAATAAAATCTTAGAAATCTACTGATTTAAGATAAGCTTTAAGGAAGTGCCAGAAATGCTTTTGATTTTCTGTAGGAAAGGTTTTGTGACAGGTTAGAACTCTAGTAATGGCTCATGTGCATACTTTTCTAACCTAGTAGTTGGCAATAAAAGTTATTTGTGTGCTTATGGCTGCATTGCTATTCCCACAAGTTCCATTGCTTCATACATAGAACAACCATAACTAGACGTGCAAAATGGTCTCAGCGGTGGGCTCTGCCTGGTAAAGGCAGTGTTTACACAAAGTAGTTAGCTATCATCTTATGAGAGGCCTCTAAATCGAATTTGCACATACAAGCAAGGGTTTGCAAGGACTAATCAGATAATTATACCCCAGGCAACCAACTGACATGGCAAGTTGCAGTTTTATTTGCTTTACATTTCATCTCTGATAAAATAGGGTACCATGTAAAAATCAGTCTGTGTGGTGTTTCATTTGTAATTACCAGTGTTCACTAAAACAGGTTATGAATTTATAAGGATCAGGTTGTGCTCTGTGACTTACAGTGCAAAATGACCTCACACTGTAGCAACCAGCAGGGTACCTGGGCCGTCGAGAATTGTTTTGCTTCCTACCCCTCCTCCAACATAAAAGATACGGAGTTTCTTTGAAAAGTAGACAAGAAAGCTCCATCTCCAACCCATGAGGCTTATTATTCTATCATCAGATGTGTGGTTTGTAACATAAAATGTATGTAAGCCAGTCTACACCTAATATTTTAATAGAGAGATGACCAGTTGAAACTTTAAATGCCTAACACTCTTCTCCTTGCTTTTTAGAAAACTCTCTATATAGTTCTAATGGGCTCTTAAAATATGAGGTAACCACCAGAAATAGCTGCTTTATTTAAAAAGCTCACTGTTAAGGTGCTTTTGCTAATCTGACATCAGGGAAAACTCAAGTTCAAATTTCATGCTTTGGAAAGCAATAAAAATCACCACCTGGAAATCCAGAGCCCTGGGCAAATTGTTATTCAAAACAGGTGTGTCAGCTTCATAGCAATATGGCAGAAGTCATTCAGTGGTTCTGGAAAGAAGGCTAAGGTCCCACAGGGCAGCAACTTCCTGGAAGACCTTTGCCTTTAGAGTTCTAGCTTTGCATATCATGTTCACTGTCCTGAAAAGAAAGATCTATTAGGTATGCCTAGGATGGAAATAGGTAAGTTACACCCACTGGTTCAAACCATTGCCCTTAAATAAAAGAACTGAAAACAACAGACTCCACATGTTTATGAGCTGAAATCCTAGTGGGTACTTCTATAAATCTTTTCCATTTTTGATTCTTTTTTTTTTTTTTTTTTTTCCTTCTTGGCTTAGGTCTGGATCATGAAAAGAAATGCTATGCAGTGCCAGAAAGGATATTTGCAGAACTTCCAACCTCACCTTAGTAAATCCCTCTGATGCAGATTCTATGGGGATAATTTCTAGACTTCAAATTATTTAATATGTACCAACCACTAATAATATTCTGAGCAAAAAATCCCCACAGCATTTGATGTTGTCATTAGTTAGAAACTCAAATAAGGTATGAATAGACAGGGTACAAAAATGAACTCACTAATTCTATAAGCCTTTATTACCTATTGTGGTAGGCTGCAATACTATTTCCAACTTTTTACTCTACTCTGTATTCACACCTTTTGCTATGTGGCTTTGCAATTTCTTCCACTAAACATGGAGTATATTTCCCTATCTTGTTAATATCAAGCTTGATCATGTGGCTTCCTTTCACCAGTAAAGTACTAGTCAGCATGACATAAGCAAATGTTTGATGTGTGTGTGTGTGATTGGGCTTGGCCTTTTGTGCTCTTGCCTTCACCACGGGAAATTTTTCTTCTAATCAGCTGCTGCACCTTCAATCTGGGTCCCAGGAACAGACATGGCTCAGCCTGCAGCAAAGAGCCAAGATAACTAGATCCAACACTTGAAGGAGAGCCTCTTTGCTGAGTTCAGCCTAGATCTGCTGACCCACAGCCAACCACAGAATGACACTCTGGAGTATCAGTGCTACATTTTGTATGATGCTGGTTTGAGTGTAGTTTGTTCCTGGGCATTTTTTCAGTCATTGTTGACAATGTGCTAGGCATTGTGCTGGACCCTGGGGATATCAAGAATTAGAGACAGTCTCTGCCTTTGAGAAATTGGGTCTAATTGGAGAGACATGTACATAAACAGCACAATATAGTTAGTATTACAAGAGATCTGAACCAAGTACTTTAGGAAAAAAAAAAAAAAGAGAAACAAATTGATGACCCAGATAGATGTTCATCGCATTAGAGTTAGGCCATATTTAATTTATACTAGTCCTTTTTTTATGCCTGAAAGATAGTTCCTGAGAAAACTGACCTTTCATATACCTAATAAAATCTCAGCTCTTTCTAGTTAATAATTGTGCTTGTTTATAAATCATGTGTTTAAAAATATACTTATTTTATCCTCATTTATTTACATGTGCTTTAAAATGACAACTGATCCAATGCTAAACTTAGGCTAAATCTCTACCATGATTTGAATTCTATTTTATTTCTGGGCATCATAGTGTGTCCTTCTACCTAGCCAAGAAAATATACAAACCATCTGGGAACGGACACGATATATATTATTTCTCTATATGTAAATCTATGTTATGTGGATGTAAGGGCCCAAAGCCAGACTGCTGAGAAGACAGTTCTAAAACTGCAAATTCCTTCCTACCATTTAGAATATCTAATCTTAATCCCACTGTTTGTTTGCATTAAAGCAAAAATGCCATTATTTTTCTGCAAAAGAATTACTTTGCGTTACCCTCCAAATACTGATGAAATTCTGGAGATAGCAAGCAAGGAGGTGAGGAGTGGAAGAATAGATGTTGAAGTTCTTGATCTCAGATGAGGAGAGGCTAATGCTACACGCCATAGTCTTTTCAATGAGAAGTATGGCTGCATCTGCCCCCAGTCTGTCCTAGCCTGGTGGGAGGCCTAAGTAAAGGTACTCAGCCATTGTATCCAAAAATGTAAATATCCCTCTGGGTTGGATAATTCAGGAATGCTGCTGGACGATTAATACTATCCCCAGGATCAGCAGACACTCATCATGGGCAGACACTCAGCACACTGCACTTCCAAGACTTAGGCAAATATCAATCATGAAATTATTTCCATTGAAGATTTAGAATTCTTCTACAAATATGTTACAGAAAGTCACTGTAGTTTGGAACTTACGAATATGAACGTTGGAGCCAAAGGAACTAGGCTGAAATGTTGCATCTGCTACTTCCTAGACATGTTATTTGGAAAAATCAATCTTTCTCTATACCTCAGTTTTCTCATCTGTGAAGTATGTGTAATGATACCACCTATTTCATAAGGTTGTTGAGAAGAGGAAATGAGATAATGCATCTAAATTACTAAGAAAAGTTTATTGCACATATAAAAAGCTAAATGATTGGTAACTATTTTAAATATTCCCCATCTGCCCGACTATGCACGTTGTATCTATTTTGTTATATCATCCCTGCACTAGGACATCATCATCAGAAATGTCTGAGTTGAGAAGGAACTTAAACACTTAGTTTACCCACTCACCTATCACCCCCTCCCAAACACACACACACACACACACACACACACACACATCTTGTAGACTAGAAAACTAAGGTTAAGAGGGTAAATAATTTGCTAAGAGTTTGTGGCTAGACTAGAACTGGGTTATTCTGGTGCCTGATAAAGAGCTATTTCCATTAAACAAAATGGAGGTAAGATAATTTATGTGATCAAAATTTAGTTGATCAAAATTGACCAAAGCTTGCCAGAGAGCTTTGCGCAACCTGTCATGCAGAATCACCACCAAGCTGCACAGACCGAGGTCAGTCAAGCTAAGATCATCATTAGGGTTTGCCAACAGTGCTACCCTTTCTTTTGGCACACTAACTGGTGGAAAAACTTTGGGAATTAAAGTAGAAGCATGGCATATCTCTGTTTCCTGCAATTTAACTTCTCTTTTGCAGAAGCTGTGTTGTGTAAGACCTTAAGCAATTCCTTGTTCACCATGTTGCCAAGGGACTTAATTCTTTTGCCTCTCCAGTGATAGTTAAGATTCTAGCAGTGGCTAGATTTTACCAATTGTATTGATTTAGCTCTTCAGTGGGTACGGGATTCTTTTCCAACTTTGCTACAGCCCTGCCACCTTGACACTCAGAAGTTCCTCTCCACCACCAACACACACACACACACACACACGGACCAGCATCAGTGTTCCTTATGGCAAACCTGTTAGATGGACAAAAGATTACATTGCCTTTTATCTGTGAGAAAATTGAAGTTTAGAGAATTCTTGAGGCTTGCTTCAGATTAAAACAGCAGAATAATGATACTCACCCAATCTTCTGCCTATAAATGCTTTGTTTTTGAGTGATGATGGATGGATCTGTTAGCCATTCTGGTATGGGGCGCCCATTCTCAGGGTTTATGGCTGCTACTCAATGCCAAGGCAAGTGGCTGATGCCAAAGTCTGTTCTATATTTTTCCTTCCCTAAGAAGAGAGCTCAAGAAAAACTCATTTTTGACAAGTGATTTAAAACAGATAACATAGACTTTCCTTTCTGAACTCTGGGCTGGCGTGGTGTTACCCTCAGCCTTCGTGCTCAGATGTTAGTGCTCTCGGGAGAGGAAAAGTGTTGACATTTAGTTCTGTATTTCTAAGTATTAACACACGTGGTGGGGAGCCTTTTACAATTACTCACTCATGCTGAGGTCTTGGGCGGCCCGTTTGAGCCTTTTTCTCCCTGATGTCCCATCAAACTGCCATGAGCCAGCATGGATATTGTTGTCAAGTGTTGGCAGGAAACCCATTCCATTGAAACCCTCCTAGGGGAATGAAAAATATAAGGAGGAGCAAATAAAATGAGGATTTAAATGATCTTTTAGAAATATCTTTAATTGCACACAGAAAGGCCTAAATAGCTACTACTCAACCTCTACAACCCTAAGATGCATGCTTTAAAGTAAGGGCATCAAGGGGGTCACGTTCTTCTTGCTTCCCATTGCTTCCTTCTGTCTCTCCATTCTCCCCCTTTGCTCAAACCCCACACATAGGAGGCAAACCCCCCACAATTTCTGTGTGACCCGAAGGAATGAATCCTGTCATGTTAGTTCCATTTTCCTAATAGAAGTTGTTCTAATAAGTTTAAGAGGCCACCAGAGCCCTTTGAGTTAGGAACAAATCGCAAATCATCATAACACTACACCTAGTCTCATTTTATGACAGCAGTAAATCAAAAGCAGCCTCACAGTGTGAAAACTAGCTACAGCAGTCACAAGTGCCAGGTTCTTGGAAATGCCAATGCCCAAACGTCTTTAGCTTTGCAGTGTATGTTTTGGCTGCCGGAGGCTCAATTTTTCAATTAAGGATTAAAAAAAAAAAAGAGTGTGTATGTGAAAGAGAAAGAGAACAGCTTCAGGTAAATTTGCCAAGCCAGACAATGAGGCTCTTGTTCTTTAGAATTATATTTATTTATTTTAGCTTTACTTTTGTGTTCATATGACTTCGAAAAGAATATTGGATGTGGAGTCCAGCCAAAGAGTGTTTACACAAAATTTAATGTGATTTTGATTGTAAATGAAATACAAGTCTCCTAAAGATGCTACCTGGGTTGGTAACATCAAGGGCTCTAAAAACTTGATGAGATTTCATCTACAGCGCGAGCTTCTTAGGTGTTGGTTAGAATTCCACATGGTTTTGCAAAAGATTTCTTGCATAATTCTAGGCAATGAGAATAACTTAGAAAGAGACTTGGTACATACCCATCATTTAATGCTGTCTTTCACAATAGGCAATTGAATTTTTTAAAATGCCATTACCATTTTTTTACTAGAAAATGATATGAGCAACATGTTTCCTACTAAGCATTGTATGTCAGAGACTATATTGAACTTTGCAGTTGCTCCCTGAAATAATTTTTCAGCTAATATAAATTAATTTTTTAAAAAGCAAATGAGAGCTTAGCAAATGAAACTGAATGACCACAGTTCAAAAGTTTGGATATTAATCCTTGACATGAGTTGTTGCTAATAAATCTTTGGGAAAAAAATTTACCTGACATTCTCTTTTTCAAAATAAAATTATATTTGAAACTACTTTATACCTTTAATTTAGGGGCCACCAAAAGCTTTAAGTTTCTGATTAAATAATAATTCTGTCAGATTAGCCACATGCTGGTGTCCACCATCAAAATCAAAGAATTGTCTTAGGCTGCTACTGCTTCTTCATACCCCATATCCATGGTAGTGGTCAGTTTCTTCCTTCATAATGTCTAAACATCATCCCTCTCTTCCAGGCCCTCTTCTTCAGGAAACATTTTCACAGCCTCCTTACTGACTACCTACTGTCTTCCATAGCCCTTTAATCCTTTCTACATAGCAAAGTCAGATTAAATCCCTCTGAAGCTCCACTTTCACCATGTTACTTCCCTAATGATTTAAGAAGGTACAATGGCTACCTATTGCTTGCCACATGAAATCACACCATCAGCTAGCTGGCATAACTATATTAGTCAAAAAATTAACTGTCACAGTAGCACTCACAGACAGATACCTGAGCACAGACAGGACTCATAGAGGGTTACATCCCCCTGGGCTGGTTATGAGCACGGGGCTGGTCTTAGACAATATGTTTTTAGGTACATTCTATTTCTTAGACTGCCCAGTAGGCTCTGGAAAATTGATTCATTCTAATAACACACATGAAGACAGCTATTAACTAGGACACGGATTTCTTAATTTTCAGTGGTCCAGCCACCACCAGGGCTGGGAACAGGACTGGTCAGATCTGAACAGGGCACTCCCTTCCTGATGAGTGGTTCCCCCGGGAGACCAGACTATTTATCAGAGGGCGTGTAGGAAGCACAAAATCGAAAAAAGGAAATTGATTGTTGCCTGAAGGAAATATGCGTCATACTTATACAACCCAACCTATTGACCTTCTCCACCCAAGGGACAGCTCAGACTACGAAGGAAACAGAGCTATCCTTATCATCTAAATCAAAACACCAATCTCCCTTGCGAGTGGTGAATAAACAGGGATGGTTCTTTTATTTACTATTTGTTTGTGTTAGTTACCTATACTTAAAAACAAACTAACTAAATGTACTTATTGGTTTCCCAACTTTGTGTCATTATGGTACCTTTTTGTGATATGTTAGTACATTTAGCCTTACTTTCACTTTAGGCTTTCTTCCCAATGAATTAAAATTTCATAAATAAGCAATTCCTAAATTACAATACAGTATGAGAAAAAATTACACAAATTCCAGTCATTGCCTGGTGTTAATTTCTTGTGCCCATTTCACTGAGTATGGTTTCCCAACCTTGTCTCCAAATATAAAGATTTATCTGACTTCCATTCATATATTCCTATTGTATCACCAAATGGCCCTGAAATTCACTTCCTCATGGTAAATAATTTACCCAACTCATAGAACCCTACCAGTATTCTGTTTCCTCCACTCAGTTAACTCAACAGTTTTTTATTAAGAGCTTCCTGTTTTCCAGACACTTTGATGGAAATTCAGGCAAGGAGATGAGGAATGAAGACACAGAGATAAATAAGAAAAACAAAGGTCTTGCTCCCCTGAATGAAGGTGTCAGTTGGCGACACAAACAATCACAGCACAATTTGCTAAGAGATGGAATAAGAGGTAGCCATTGGCCGGGCACGGTGGCTCACGCCTGTAATCCCAACACTTTGGGAGGCCAAGAAGGGTGGATCACCTGAGGTCAGGAGTTCCACACCAGCCTGACCAAAATGGTGAAACCCCGTCTTTACTAAAAATACAAAAATTACTCCAGCATGGTGGTGTGTGCCTGTAGTCCCAGCTACTTGGAAAGCTGAGGCAGGAGAATTGCTTGAACCCAGGAGGAGGAGGCTGCGGTGAACCGAGATCATGCCACTGCACTCCAGCCTGGGAGACAGAGCGAGACTCTGTCAAAAAAAAAAAAAAAAAAAAGAGATAGCCATTATGTGTGGAATAAAAGCTGTGAAGAACATGATTCACTTTATCTTGGGGAGTTATCATGTTCTTGGGGTGACACCTAAATGTGATCCTTAAGAATAATGGCCTCCCAAAAATGCCCACACCCTAATTCCCAGAACCTAGAAATATGTATTGTTATGGAAAAAGAGATTTAAGGTTGAAGATGAAATTAAGGCTGCTAATGAGCTAATTAGCAGATGGGTAGATTATCTTGGATTATCTGACTGTGTTTTATGTAGTCACAAAAGTCCTTAAAAGTCAGGGAAGGAGGCAGAAGGGTCAGTATCAGACTGATGTGATATGAGAAACTCATATTGCTAAATTTAAACATGAAAGGAAGCCAAGAGTCAAGAAATGCAGGAACCCTCCTGAACTTGCAAATGGCAAATAAACGAATTCTCCCCTCCAGAAAGGAACACAATCCTGGTATTGCCTGGTACCTTGATTTTAGCCCAGTGAGACCATTTTGGACTTCTGACCTCCAGAACTATAAAATAAAGTTGTGTTGTGTTAAGCCACTAGCTATGGTAATTAGTTACAGCAGCAAAAGGAAACTAATACAAAGGGCAAGTAGGATTTCACCAGTGAAAGCAGCTAGTGAGGGTCTTATAGTCAGGGGATATAATGTTTAATCAGGTACTTGTGGTCTAGGCACTGTCACGTGCTTTTCATATATCATAAGACAACAGAAAATGTACTTTTGTGTGGTAGAAAATTATTAGATGAACTATCAATAAAGGCTATTAGTGATGTAGATTGGAAAATGTGCTTTGAAATCATTCGATGAAGAGTATCAATAAGAATGTTGCAACAATGTGAATTACAGACATTGTGTGCTTTAAATTCCAGGAAATTAAGCACTAGGATACAATGAATGGATGGTATGAAATCACTGCCTTAGTCTAAAGTTCCCATTGCCATCTTTACTTCCACAACAAGTGGCTCCATTTGCAACTCATATTCAATAGATTTTATATTAATCTCATTACTTGCCTCTTGCAAAATCTACTTTTCTTTAAAGTGACCCATTTCTTTTCATGGCACTGTAGTATTCCTAATCACTCAAACTTGAAATTTCTGAATAATCTACCTCCCAACCTCCCTACACTCAACAAATTATCCTGTTGTATTGCTTCTGTCACCATGATCTTCCAGTGTCTTTCTCCTGTTTCTCTTTCCTATTCTACCCATACGTGCCATTTTAAACTATTATTTATGCTCTTTTCCCAATGAGTCACGAACTTCCCTTCCCCTCTTCACAGCTTCTCCATGACGTTTCCTTGCTTTTCTCCTCTTGTGAACTCCAGCAACACCAATTGTTCCTTGTAATACTGAAAACTTCCAGAAAGAATGTCTTTTCTCATGTTTCATCATGCCCATTCTCCCTCAATTTTCAGTTCACTGCTGTTAACCTCATTACTGTTAGCTATTCCATTGAAAAAGTTTTCTCTGAGGTCAAAAGTGACCTTTTTAGCAAATTTCAGGATCTATTTTGAGACTCCCTTCCTTAACTTGACCTCTCTGGGACATTGACATAACTGACAATTCTCTTCTTTCTGAAACTCCTCTTCCTTGGATCTTAAACTGACCTTTTCCTAAACTATACTTTGACTGTCTTACTCATTATTTTCCATCTCCTCTAATAACTGCTCAATGTCTCCTATCCCGCTCTTGGTGATGCTTCCCACAGTCTCAACCTAAAATTCTCATAACTTTTCACCATATTCTACAGATCTCTTCCGAAGGTATTGTGATCTAAGTATATCTTAGAGAATGAGAGAGACCACTAGAATTTCTTAACTCTGATTGTTGGAATTCTTTCTTTCTAGATCATTTCTGAGTACTTGCTATTGGCTCAATAGTATGCTAAATATACAAGAGAAGCCAAAAGTGATGAAGATGTAGCTTATTTTTAAAACTTTATTGTAATTGACAAATAATAATTGCATATATTTATGGAGTACAATATGATGTTATGACAATGCATACATTGTGAAATGATTAAATCAAGCTAATTAACATACCTATCACCTCATATACTACAATTTCTGGAGAACATTATGCTAAAATGTAGTTTCCATCTTTGAAAGTCAATTTAGAGAGATGCAACATATACATATAGAAATTATGACAAATGGTCTAAGGCAAGATTCGTTCATTCATCATTGCCAACGACAATTAAGCAACACTATTTGAGTGTAGTTGTCAAATAAATACGGCTACAAAGAAATGTTTCTTATTTTATGGATAAAAAGGACACTGAGTCAGCAGATCAATAGCCTTTCTTTCCTTGAAGAATTGAGACACAAAGAGGAAATTATATGATGAAAGTGCCCTTAATCATTTTCTAAGTTGTTTTCAGCCTTGAACAAAGGCTCCTTTTGTACTTCCTTCTCACAGTTTGCACAGTTCATTACCTGCAATACAAGTAATTTAAATTAAATCTATCTGTTTGGGTTTTTAAAAATATTTAAAATTTTTTCATCCTTATAGTTAAAAAATAACAGAGGAAATCTATCTAAGGAATTATAACAAGAAAAATATTTCACTGATTAATTAGACTGCTTCAAGACTGTCTCAGCTCTTCTTACTGAGACGTTTATTTATTCGTTTGCAATTACAAATCAAGCACCTGCATTTTCAGGCATTTCTTTCATTAATAAAATAGCCTCAAATATCTAATTAGATAAGGAATGTGAAAATTGATATTTATAATAGATTTATAGATAGATAGATTTCCTCTGTTATTTTTTAACTATAAGGATGAACAAATTTTCAATATTTTTAAATAATTGGTATTATACTACGCCACCTCTGTTTAATAACTATTCCTGGCAGACGGCATACAATAAAAACCCTTTTAGGTCTGGTCTGAATAGGAATCAGATTAACTTAGGCATATCATGATGAAAATTTCTCTTTCTGGTCTATTAGGCTTCAGTTCCAAATTATCTGGAAAATTCTAAGTGCCATTCTCCATTCCTGATTCTCCATCTGGATATTTAGAAACCACACTTCTTACCATGCTACAAATGAGAAAGTATCTGTTCTTACACAAAATAATTTTTCTGTTATATAATTTTCCTTGGGCGAAGGAAAAGAAGCAAATTGTCTACACACTGGTGCCTAATTAAATCCTGGTATGAAAGTTATCAAAATCAATAATAGACATAGGATACCACCACCCTAGGAATAGATGGAGTAATTAAAGCTTTGTGGATTCAACTAAAAAAAATTTTCTGAGCTACAAAATACCTCAAAAATAGCTGGCTCAATACACTAACTAAGAAAAACTAGGTTTCCTCTGATCCATAGCCATTCATCACGTAATGTGAAATGAACTTTTGCACTATTTCAAATTCAAATTCCTCACAAAAATCCACTTCAGGTGAGAATCTGCAGGTCCATTCAACTTAATCTTTAGCATATCTCTCCAGGCATAGACACAGGAATTGATACTAACCCCCAAAAGACAGCCCAAACTAAGCTATAATATCTGTCAAGCTGTTATATATATGAAATATGATCTACACATGAAAAATAAAATAACAAAGTATTTTAAAAGCATAAGTAAAGATCTTTATGACTTTAGAGTAGGCAAGACTTTTTAATAAACACAAAAAGCATTAAGCATAAAAAATTGATAAATTGTATTAAAATTTAAAAGTTCTGTTTGTCAAAAGACATCATTGATGGGTAAACAGGCAGCCCACAGAAGGGAAGAAGTTATTGACAATACACATATCCAATAAAAGACTTGTGTCTAAAAATATAAAGGTCAATCAATCCACAAGAAAAAGATTGACATCCCATGAAGAAATAAGGAAAGAGTTGAGCAGCAGCTTCACAAAAAGGATATCTAAATGGCTAATAATCATCTGAAAGGTACTTAATTTCAATTGTATGTTAGATTGCAAAAATGAATCACTTCTTCTCCCAACCCTGTCTCTACACCCTTTGCCATGCAACTTAGTAGAACTGACTAACTCTCAATCTGAGCAAGGCTAAATGACTCACTTTAACCAATGGGATATTAGCAAATGTCATGCAGACAAAGGTTTGTAAAGCACTTGCACAACTGGGTTTCTTTGCTTTAGCACCTGTGTCATTTCCATGAGACTGCTGGGGCAACTCTGCTGGAGAATGAGAGATTTGTAGAGCAGAGATGAGTCATGCCAATTACTTCAGCTGCAGCTAGCCTAGATCTGCCAGCCATCAGTGGACACCCTCAGTCATGTACGCAAACCCAGCTAAGAGTGGCAGAGTTGCCCAATCATCCCCACCTGACTCCATACTTGAGATCAATACATGAGATCATATCATGATCAAATCATGAGATCGATACATACTTGAGATCAAAACGCTGCAAATAAAAAGTCAATGCACTACTACTACCTACACATTAAAACTGCTAAAATAAAGAAGAAAAAATCCCAAGTGTTGGCAATAATTTAGAGCAATCAGAACTTTCATATGTTGCCAGTTCAAACACTGTGGAAACTGTTTGCAGTATCTTTTATAGTTGAACCTGTGCACACCCAATGACCAGCAATTCTACTCCTAAGCATATACCAAACATAAATGTGAATATGTGTTCACCACAAGGCATGTACTAAAATGTTTATCACAGAACTGTGGTAGTCAAAGAATTAGAAACTACTCAAATTTTCATAAAAATAGAATTTATTAATAAATTGTGATATATTCACTCAGTAGAATTCTACATAGCAGTGGGAATGAACTACCACACCTATTCACACCAATGTGGATAAAATCAACATGCATAATGCTGAACAAAAGAAACTGGACATAAAAGAGTACATGTTGTCTATCTGATTCCATTTGCATAAAAAACAAAAAAGATAATCATAATGTTATTACAAGTCAGAATTGTGATTATTCTTGGGTGGAAGATAGTTATTGGAAAAAATGGAGGCATTCTTGAGTACTAGTAATATTCTGTTTCTATCTGTCTATGCTGTCTATGCTATCTGTTTATGCTGTTGTGTTCCATTTGTAAAAATTTATTGAACTGTATGCTCACAACGTTTGCACTTTTCTACATGTATATTACATTTCAATTAAAATATTTAAAAATTGTCAAAAGTTTACACTGGAGGAGGAATAAAAATTGGTATTAATGGAAATGCACCTAGAGTTTTCAAACTCTTTCAAAAAATTAAAGAAGAGAGAATACTTCTAAATTCATTTCATGAGGCCAGCATTACCCTAATACCAAAGTCAGACAAGAATACTACAAAAAAAAAAAAAAAAAGAGAGAGAGAAAACTACAGGCCAATATGTCTGATGATCATAAAAGCAAAAATCCTCAACAAAATACTAAAAAACAAAATTCAACAACACATTAAAAAGATCATTCACCATGATCAAGTGGGATTCATCCCAGAGATGCAAAGATGGTTCAATATATGTAAATCAATAGGTATGTGTATTTGTCTGTTTTCACACTGCTATAAAGAAATATCTGAGACTGGGTAATTTATAAAGGAAAGAAATTCGATTGACTTACAGTTCTGCATTGCTTGGGAGGCCTCAGGAAACTTACAATAATGGTGGAAGGTGAAAGGGGATGCAGGCACCTTCTTCACAACGTGGCAGGAGAGAGTGACAGCATGTGAAGGAGGAACTATTAAACACTTACAAAACCATCAGATCTTGTGAGAACTCACTCACCATCATGATAACAGCATGCAGGAAACTGCCCCCATGATACAATCACCTCCCACCAAGACCCTCTCTTGACACATAGGAGTTATGAGGATTACAATTTAAGGCAAGATTTGAGTGGAGACACAGAGCCAAAGCATACCAGTATGATACATCCTGCTAACAGAATGAAAGACAAATACCATATGTTAATTTCAATAGATGCAGAAAAAGCATCTGACGAAATTCAACATCCTTTCATGACAAAAACTCTCAACAAATTAGGTACAGAAGGAATGTACTTCAACACAATAAAGGCCATATATGAGAAACTCACAGCTAACACCATACTCAATGAGGAAAAGTTTAAAGTTTTTCCTTTAAGATCTGGAAGAAGGAGAAGATACCCACTCTTGCCACTTCGGTGCAACATTGTACTAAAAGTCCTAGCCAGGGCAATTAAGCAAGAGAAAGAAATGAGAAGTATTTGAGTTAAAAAGGAAGAATTTAAATTGCTTCTGTTTGTAGATAACATGATTTATACATGAAAAACTAAAGACTCCACCAAAAAACTGTTAGAACTAATAAATGAATTCAGTAAAGGTAGAATACAAAATCAAAATACAAAAATAAGTAGCATTTCAATACACTAATAGCAACTTATCTTAAGCAAAATCAAAAAGAAATCCTATTTATAATAGCTACAAAACATACTTAGGAATAAATGTAACCAACCATAAAAACCATAAAACCATCAAACATCCATGAAATAAATTAAAAAGATAAAAATAATGAAAAGATATTTTTATGCATTGATAGAACTAATATTACTAAAATGTTTATACCAGCCAAAGCAATCTACAAACTCAGTGCAATACCTACCAAAACACCCATGACATTCTTCACAGAAATAGAAAAAATAATACTAAAATTTGCAGCCAAAGACCTCAAATAGCAAAGGTTATCCTACAGAAAAAAAAAAAAAAAATGCTAGAGGCATCATACTACGTGACTTTGAAATATACTACAGAACTATAGCAACCCAAACAGCATGATACTGGCATGAAAACAGGAACATAGACAAATGGATCAGAATAGAGAGCCTAGAAATAAATCCATGTGAACCAATTTTTGATAATGTTGCCAAAAACACACAATAGGGGAAAGAGCAGTCTCTTTAATAAATAGTGCTGGGAAAATTAGATATCCATATGTGGAAGAACAAAATTAGACCTTTATCTCACACCAAATACAAAAATTAAGTTAATTTGATTAGACTAAATATAAGGCCTGCAAATGTAAAACTACCAGAAGAAAATATAGGGAAAAAGCTCAGTGAAACTGGTCTAGGCTATGATTTTTTGGATACAACTTGAGAGGCAAAGGCAAAAAAAGTTAAAATAGACAAATGAGATTGCATCAAACTAAAAAGCTTCTGCACAGCAAAGGAATCAATCAGGTTCCTTTGTAGGTTGCGAAGAGACAACCTATAGAATGGGAAAAAATATTTGCAAAGTAAACATCTGATAAGAGGTTAATAGTTGATGATTTGCAATGTTGAACATGACTAATCAACAGAGAAATGCAATTTAAAACAAACCTGAGATCTCACCTCAGTCCTATTCCCCTTATCTCCTACTTCTTCATTATTTCTGTGTGCCATGGTCCCAGATGACTGTTCAAGCTGCAGCCATCATAACTGCACTGCAACTACCAGGAAGAAGAAAGGGGTCCTAAAGAAAGATCCATATTCTATTTTATGGAAACTTCAAGGAATATGCATATAATACTTCTGCTCACATCCCTGATATGGTTTGGATGTGTCACCACTCAAATCTCATCTTGAGTTGTAGCTCCCATAATCCCCACATGTCATGGAAGGGACCCAGTGGGAGGTAACTGAATCATGGGGGTGGGTTTTTCTGTGCTGTTCTCATGATAGTGAATAATTATCATGAGATTTGATGGTTTCATAAAGGGCAGTTCCTCTGCACACACTCTCTTGCTTGCCACCACATAAGATGTCACTTTGCTCCTCCTTCTCCTTCTGCCATGATTGTGAGGCCTCCCCAGTCATGTGGAACTGTGGGTCCATTAAACCTCTTTTTCTTTATATATTACCCAGTTTCAGGTATTTCTTCAAAGCAGTATGAAAATGGAATAATACAGTAAATTGGTACTGGTAGAGTGGGGTGATGCTGTTAAGATACCTGAAAATATGGAAGTGACTTTGTAACTGGGCAACGAGCAGAGGTTGAAACAGTTTAGAGGGCTCAGAAGAAGACAGGAAAATGTGGGAAAGTTGGAAACTTCCTAGATACTTGGAGGGCTCAGAAGACATGAAGATGTGGGAATGTTTGGAACTTCCTAGAGACTTGTTGAATGGCTTTGACCAAAATGCTGATAGTGATAGTTCAGACTGAGGTGGTCTCAGATGGAAATGAGGAACTTGTTGGAAACTGGAGCAAAGGTTACTCTCGTTATGCTTTAGCAAAGAGACTGATGGCATTTTGCTCCTGCCCTAGAGAGCTCAGGAATTTGAACTAGAGAGAGATCATTTAGGGTTTCTGGAGGAAGAAATTTCTAAGTGGCAAGGCACTCAAGAAAAGCAGAGAATAAAAGTATAAATAAAAGAATAAAACAGAAAAGAAAAATCCATTTTCTGGAGATAAATTCAAACCTGCTGCAGAATTTTGCATAATTAACAAGGAGCTGAATGTTAATCACCAAGACAATGAAGAAAATGTTTCCAGGGAATATCGGAGACCTTCGGGGCAGCCCTTCTCATCACAGGCCTGAAGGACTAGGAGGGAAAAAGGTTTTCTGGGCCAGGTCCAGGGCCTTCCTGCTGTGCGCAGCCCAAGAACTTGGTGCCTTGCGTCCCACTTGCTCCAGTCATGGCTAAAATGGGTCAAAGTACAGCTCAGGCTGTGGCTTCAGAGGATACAAGCCACAAGCCTTGGCAGCTTCCATGTGGTGTTGAGCCTGTGGGTGCACAGAGGTCAAAAATTGAGGTTTGAGAACCTCTTCCTAGATTTCAGAGGATGTGCGGAAATGCCTGAATGTTCAGGCAGAAGTTTGCTGCAGGGGCAGGGCCCTCACAGAGAACATTTGCTAGGGCAGTGCAGCAGGGAAATGTGGGGTGGCAGCCTCAATACAGAGTCTCCACTGCATCACTGCCTAGTGCAGCTGTGAGACGAAGGCCACTGTCCTCCAGACCCCAGAATGGTAGATCCACCAACAGCTTGAACCATGAACCTGGAAAAGCTACAGACACTCAGCACCTGCCTGTGAAGGCATCCGGGAGGGGGGCTATACCCTGCAAAACCACAGGGGTGGAGCTGCCCAAGGCCATGGGAGCACACCTCTTGCATCAGCATGACCTGGATGTGAGACATGGAGTCAAAAGAGATCATTTTGGAACTTTAAGATTTAACGACTGCCCTGTTGGATTTTGAACTTGTATGGAGCATATTGCTCCTTTGTTTTGGCCAATTTCTCCCATTTGGAAAGGCTGTATTTACTGAATTCCTGCACTCCCATTATAGTTAGGAAGTAACTAATTTGCTTTTGATGTTACAGGCTCAGAGGTGGAAGGGACTTGCCTTATCTCAGATGAGGCTTTGGAGGTGGACTTCTGGGTTGATGCTGGAATGAGTTAAGAATTTGGGGGACTGCTGGAAAGGCATGATTGGTTTTGAAATCTGAGAACATGAGATTTGGGAGAGGCCAGGGGTGGAATGATATGGTTTGGCTGTGTGCCCATCCAAATCTCATCTTGAATTGTAGCTCCCATAATCCCCACATGTCATGGGAGGGATCCGGGACTTGTTGGGAGGTAATTGAACCATGGGGGCAGATTTTTCTCCTGCTGTTCTCATGATAGTGAATATGTCTCATGAGATCTGATAGATTTTTAAAGAGCAGTTCTCCTGCACATGCTCTCTTGCCTGACACCATGTAAGACCTTTCTCCTTCACTTTCTGCCATCATTGTGAGGCCTCCCCAGCCATGTGGAACTGTGAGTCAGTCCATTAAACCTCTTTTTCTTTATATATCACCTAGTCTCAGGTATTTCTTCATAGCTATATGAAAATAGACTAATAAAATCCCATTAGCCAGAATTTAATTAAAAGCTACCTCTATCTGCAAAAGAGACTGTGAAATACAATCTACATTCCAAGTGAAAAAGCCCAGCTGAAAATCAGGTCTACTTTTCTAAGAAGGGCAAAATGGATATTGGGGCCAACTAGTAAGCTCTGACATGCCCTTCTACAGAATTTCTTTACTGGTTCTCTCTGTCTTTAGCTCAGTGTATTATACGAACTGATGTCATTTCCCAAGCAGCGATTGGAAAACTTTTTGTAAAAGACCAGGTGGTAATTATTTCAGGCTTTGCAGACCCAACAGTCTCTGTCACAACTACTCATCGCTGCTGTGATGTCACAAAAGCAGCATAAACAACATGTAAATGAATGAGTGTGCCTGTGTAGAATAACACTATATATCCAAAGTTGGGCAATGGGCCAAATTTGTCCCATGAATTACAGTTTGCTGATCCCTGCTATACTATCTGTTTGCATTGCTATAAAGGAATATCTGAGACCAGGTAATATACAAAGAAAAGGGGTTTATTTGGGCTCACAGTTCTGCAGGCTATACAGGAAGCATGGTGCCAGCATCTGCTCCTGGTGAGGGCCTCAGGAAGCTTCCACTCATGGCAAAAGGTGAAGGGGGAGCAGGTTCATCACATGGCAAGAGCCAAAGCAAGAGCTGATGGAGAGAGGTGTCCCAGACTTTTAAACAACCAGATTTCTCAAGAACTCAGAGCAGTGAAAACTCACTCATTACTGCTAAAAGGGCGTGAAGCCATTCATGAGGGATCCACCCCCATGACCCAAATACTTTCCACGAGGCCCCACCTCCAACATTGGAGGTCACATTTCAAGATAGGATTCAGAGGGGACAAAATGTCCAAACCCTATCCCTACCACCTGCTTCAGATGCTTCAGACAGTCAGTAAGCCTCATGAGAACAGAGAGGATGCCTGGCTTATTCTCTATGATGTCCCCATGCTCTGGCATATAGTTACTGATCAAAAAATATTGATTATAAAATATGAGGACCTTTTAAAAAGAACTTCAAGATGTCATAATTTTTATTTCAAGCTTATATCAAGAAAGAAAAGGAGTTAAGTTGAACATCACCAAGAGATAATACAAAGTTCAAGGTGAATGGAGAAGAAAAGGGAAGTGTGTGTGTGTGTGTGTGTGTGTGTGTGTGTGTGTGTGTGTTGTGGTGGTGGTGATAGTGGAGGCGGTGGTGATGGTCAGGGAACGACAAAAAGAATAATCCAAAAAGAAAATTTTATGACCCTGTTAGGTTCATGAGGACTTTATGGTTGGTAAACAAACAAATTCTCTCCTCCACTACCCACATTCTTTTGGATTCTTTTCATGTAAGGAGGAGAAGTCTGGAATTTTACAATTTTACAATTAGAGGATCCAAATGCAAGCCTGGGAGAAGCATTATTTCTTCATGTTGACTCATTCTTTTCTTTTGGGGTCAACTCCCTCATCCCATTCATCCTTCCCTCCCTGAAAATGATCCAGGAAAACTGCATGCTCCTCTTGAAATTCCACAAATAGAACAGAGCAAAACATTAATGAAGACAGAAAACAGTTTTCATTTATTTTGCTTTCAGAAATACACTTGGAATGATGGTCTGTGCCAGAGTTGTACTATATCAAAGAAACCATAATCCAAAGAACGAACCCTTTTTAAATGATAACCAACTGTATTTTGTATTTTCATTGAATTACTTTATTTCCATAAAAAACAGAATTTCCATTTTTTCAATCAAAGAGCTGAGTTTCTAAAGCTTCCTGTGGTCTATTTACATTTCCTACAGCAACCTTCTTAAGCAAGAGACCAAGGAAAATATGAAACTTACTTTTTTGTTTCATTTTCCCTTTTTAAAGGAGCTTCTGTATTTTCCTGACCTTGTTAAGGCCTAAGCAACAACAACAATTTTCAAATAAAAATTAGCAACAGATTAGCAGATGCCTCTTTATTACAAGAATTATTGTCAGTTTTCAGTTATACCATCACCTCTGGCTGTATGCTATGCATTGGGTACTTATGCTACTTTGTCTTTTTTTTCCCTCAAGAGCAATTAATCAAGAAAAGTAAGATAGTAAGATTAATCTAAATGTCTATGAACTGAAGAGTGGGATCCTTTAAGAGTAGTCTTACAGATATCATTTAGGAGGATCGTATTGTTAACTATTAAAACAAGATAGGAAATCAAGACCTTAGAAGGGTTGCATTTATTCACTTGTTTAAACAACATTTTTTGATGATTTTTATTTGACCATCAGTGTAGTAGGTGCTGGTAGAGGGAGAAAAAAAAAAAAGAGTTATCAGTCATAATATTGCAGACCCATGAGTCTCTCTCAAGGGTTGGGCTACTGCAAAATAAATAACTTTAAAGATAAGAAACCTGGAATCTCATCAAATACATAATGTTCTTGACTTTCCCACAGCCTCTGGGGAGCAATGGAGCAGAATCACTCTTTATAATACGGAGATTTTAAATAGGTCTGTGGATGTCATTCAGCCTAAAATTCCCACTTGCTTCCTCCATCTGTTATGGTATCTTCAGTTGCTTCATTTTTCTAGACATAAAATGATCGTTTTGACCTCATGGTTTCAGCTGATGTTATTTGAAGAGAATACTTCCTTCTTCTTCTCTGGATGGAGCCCAGAGAACCCCCAGTTGGATTCTCTGGGCTCCATCCATCACTCCTGCCCAGGCTAGGTGGAATCACTTACCTGGATGGTAAATAGGAATAGGAAAATAAGCAGAACGCTAGTCTTTTTTCTCTTACTTGAATGCAAACTGCCTGTAGGGAGCATGAGTTTTTGGTTGACAAGAAAGCCTAAATTTGGTGCTTAATAGGAAGAAACTTACTTGTCAGCAGTTATAAGCCACGGCCTTCAATCTGGCTTTCCATAGTAAGAAAAGCAAAATATTGGCTTCTACAGGCCAACGTTTTTTTTATGTCTCAAATGGTTCAGACCTTGGATAGGAAAAGGTGCTGTTATTATTGGTCCCACTTGCCTCATGATCCCAATATCTAGTGCCATTAATTTTGAGAGAAAGAGACAGGGAATGAAATTTGCAGATGAAAACAAAACAAAACTATGCTTAGAGGCATTTGATGAAGCCTCAGGAAGCTTCCAATCATGGTAGATTGTAATGAATGTTGAAATCATACAAATAAAATATTTGGTTCCATGAAGCATACTTTGAGCCTTGGGCTTTAATAGAGGTCATGTACATCTTTGACCTTGCCTGCTTCCTTTAATTCTTTTGAAGGTGCACTTTAGGACAGCATCTGTGCTCCAGCTGTCCAGGCATGAGTGCGGGGATCAGCAAACCATGACCCATGGTCTATTATGGCCTGCTGCGTGTTTTTGTGAGAAATTAAAATTTTATTGAAACACAGCTGTTAAAACATAAACTGAGGCACAATAAAAATTTAAAGAGTTTATTTGAGGAAATGATGATTTATGAATTGGGCAGTTTCAAATCAGAAATGGTCTAGGGGCTCCATTGAAGAAGTCTGAGAGTCAGGTTTTCATAGAATGAATGTTGAAATCATACAAAGAAAATGTTGGATTACAGTTATAAAGTTGCCTTACCTGGTCTGTCCCACTAGGAAGTCCCTAGCTGTAGAATTATAAGTTTGTTTGCTGCTTCTGATTGATTGAGCTTAAGTTCTGTTTTTCCTTAATATAGGCACTACAAGAAAAATAGCTTAAATTACATTTCACTTCTGTTTGCAAATCAAGCAAAGGTAAGGTCACTTATGAGGCCTCACTGGGTTTGTCCCTGCAGGGATTTTTCAGGCCTAGACTCCATTTTAATTCACTTTAACACAGCTAAGATTCATTATGTATGTAGTCTAAGACTATTTTCACGCTACAGTGGCAGAGTCGAGTGGTTGCAATAGAGACCATATGGTCCACAAGCCTAAAACTTAACATCTGGCACTTTACAGAAAATTTTACCAATCCACGCATTAATGAGTTGAATGCCCTAATGCCCTTTGCTGTATTTCAGCCAGATCTATAAGCCATTAGGGGATTTTCGCCTCGGAATCTGTAATATTGACTTACATCCTAAGCTGAGGCAGGAATGATCCAGAAATTGGGTGACTTTTGCAACTTTGATCCACATGTGCTAATTACACTGTGAATCTTAGAGATTCGTATTGCAGCTTTACCCACAGAAAACTAGAAGACTTTATATGAAACAAATAACAAGAAATGATGACCACTACTATATATACTGGAGATCTAACCTGCACTTAAAAGGTGGAGGGAAAGCTGACTGAAATCCTCATTAAAACAAAGGCCCAAAATCTATTAAAGAGAGTCAATGCATGTATGTAAAACCTTCACTTGAAGTTTATGCTGACACAGAAGTAGTGCAAATAACTTGGGAATCAGAAATATTGCAAAAAGCTTTAGATGAACAGACTTTTCCATTTTAAGAAATAGTTTGGACAGGAAATGGTGGCTTATGCCTCTAATCCCAGCACTTTGGGAGGCTGAAGGAGGAGGATCGCCTGAGCTCAGGAGTTCAAGACCAGCCTTGACAACATGACGAAACTCTGTCTCTGCAAAAAATACAAAAATTAGCTAGGCTTGGAGGCATGCACCTGTAGCCCTAGCTAGCTGGGAAGCTGTGCTGAGGTGGGAGGATCACTTGAACCCAGGTTGAGGTTGAGGTTGCAGTGAGCTGAGATCATGCCACTGCACTTCAGCCTGGGCAACAGAGAGACCCTGTCTCAAAATAAATAAAAGAAAAATGAAAGAATTTTTTTTCTCTAAAAATGATGGAAAACATATATCTAAAATGTGGTTCAATGCAAATATTTTGAAAAACATGGCTGGGAAAGGAGGGAGAGGTTTTAGTGGTTACCAGGTCAGCAAAGTGACTGAGACCCAAAGAAACCTAACAGATGAAAACTAGAATTGAACCTTAAGAGAGAACTTCCTGAAGAAGAGAACAAGAACATCCAGAAGGACTCCTGATTGGAGCCTGAGAAGGTGAAACAATCATGTTTGCGAGAGTGGGAGGCCAGATGCAGGCAGGAACCCACATGCTACAAAGGCAGGTAATAGAGCCCTTCTAGACACGGGAGGCTAAGAAGAAGCCTCCACCTGACCAAGCCAAGCTATGCTCTGAGATGTGAATTTGCCAGAATATATCTACATCAAGAATGATAACTTGGCCAACAGCCTTACTGTGCCCAAATGGAGGTGGTACTACTGGAGACTCTCCAGGATGGAGCTCATCTGTGTGATGCTATTCTCAGCCAGAGATGTAGTACAGCACCTTCATGGAGCCCACTCCATTTGTAAAATCACAATTCAAATGCCCACCGTGCCCAGAAGCCCTGCTACACAGAGGACAAGACTGATCCATGTGGGAGCAGAAGAAATAACACAAGGTTGTTCACGGAACTGGGAAAATGACTTTCCTGACTACGATGCTTCCAGACAAAAGAATTTAGATTGAATTCCATTTTCACCACACACGTCTATGCAAGAAAAGTTTCTTGCATTTTCTAAGATTTAGTTTCCTCATTTAAATGGGAAAATACCTACACACAGGGTTTTTGTCAGGATCAAGTACAAAACTGTATGTAAAAAATGCTTCATGCCATAGTTGTCATATATGAGCTACTCAATATGCAGCAAATGCCATTTCCTTCATATCTTTCTCATAATAAAAGGAGATGGGAAAAAATGGTAAACATAAACCTATATTCTGTACAGAATGTGTCCAAAAGGATGGTGTCCTCTTCTGAATCAAAAGGATGGTGTCCTCTTCTGAATCTCACAGCCTTTTATTAAAAACAAAATAAGAGACCAATGTTTGCAAGTCATAATTTAGGCAGACACTATGTCTAATATAGCTTTTCCAAATTTCCCACTAAATTAAAATACCCATGAATTTAAATAAAAAGTCAAAGTGATGACAGTGCTGTAAATAAAAACCATGAAAAAACCATAGGCCAAAATGCAGGGAGCATTTCCACTGAATGAGAGTGGAATGGCATGCATGTTCTTGGATTATAGAACGTAGGTTCCACCCACTGATTCAGAGCTGGGAAGAAGGCCCTAAAGAAGGTAAGACAAATTTTGCCTCAGTTCAGAAATTCAGAGGGGCAGGGTGTGTGCTACTCAGAAAGATAGGAGCCCATTCGACAAATGCTTAGGAATTTTGTATCAGGCAAAGTCACTGCCATTTCTCTGCTCTCCCGTACATTCCTGGACACCACTGAAAGAAATTGAAGAAAGTGCACAAGTAGAGAAAGTTCATATCCTGGCATAATTTGCCACCTAAGATTAGATATTGAAAGAGTGGGCGTGAAGAGAAAGCACAGTAGGTGCTGGAGGTGAAGTTTTTCATGTTCTGTGTAGTTCAAAGGAGCATTGTAACTGCATCTGAGGCTTTAGTTTAGTCACAGAACCAGTCAATCTGAAAAGAGAAAATCTGTGCCTAAGATCTGCAGATTCAGTGCCTCCTGGGAATCACACTGAGAAAACAGTGAAAACCAATCTTTAAAAAAAATTTTTTTGAGACAGGATCCTGCTTTGTCACCCAGGCTGGAGTGTAGTGGCACAAACAGAGCTCACTTCACCCTCAACTTCCTGGGCTCGAGTGATCCTCCCACCTCTGGCTCCAAGTAGCTGCCACCATGTCTGGACAATTATTTGTATTTTTTGTAGAGACAGGATTTCACTGTGTTGCCTAGGCTTGTCTCGAACTCCTGAGCTCGAAGTTCTGGGATTACAGGTGTGAGCCACCACATCTGGCTGAAAACCAATCTTAATGTCAGAAGATGAGCTGGGGTGAAAATGGATATTGACAAACAGACAACTGGTTTAGAGCATCTGTCCACTGAGAGCAAGCATGAGCCTAGAGGGATCTCTTACTAGCAAAGAATGGGCAAACAAAATTAAGAAAATAAATGAAGCTTATTAATGAAAATATGAGGTAAAATAGAGCCCTTAAAATTAAAAAAGAAAAAATATTTTAATAGCAATTTATTATAAATATTTCAAAATGCATAAAAATGAAAAGAATAGTGACTTAGGTATGTATTGATATATAACACTATTGCTACAAATATAGTATCTAAATATAGTATCTTAAACTGCTTAAACCAACACATACTTATTATCTCACAGTGTCTATGGGTCAGGAGTCCAGGCATGGCCTAGATAGACTCTCTGCTGTGTTTCACAAGATTGTACCTACTAGGTACAATCAAAAGTACCTACTAGGGGCTGGGCATGGTGGCTCATGCCAGTAATCCTAGCACTGTGGGAGGCTGAGGCAGGAAGATCACTTGAGTCCAGGAGTTTGAGACCAGCCTGGAAAACATGGTGAAACCCTGTCTGTACAAAATAAATGTATGTGTGTATATATATACACATATGTATATACACACATATATTATATATTCATATATATTATATATACATATATATCATATATGTATATATACATACCTACATATATGATATATACATATATATCATATATACATATATATAATATATATATGAAAAATTAGCCAGGTGTGGTGATGTGTGCCTGTAATCCCAGCTACTTGGGAGGCTGAGGTGGGAGGATTGCTTGTGCCCAGGAGGTGGAGGCTGCAGTGAGCTGAGATAGTGCCACTGCACTCCAGTCTGGGCAACAGAGTGAAACCCTGTCTCAAAAAATAAAAATAAAAAAAAAAGAAAGAAAGAAAGAAAAAGAAAAGAAAAGAAAAATGGACAAGCTAGGGCTATGCTGTCATGTGGGGGTCAGCTGGGGAAGGATTCATTTTTATACTCACTTGGATTTGGAGAAAATTAATTTCCTAGTGATTGTAGGACTGAGTTTCTTGTTGTCTTGTAGTCTGTATAATGTAAGCACATAATCACTTACATGTTGTCACATACATTCCTCGCCTTTACCACGTCCTGTTGGTTAGATGCAAATTACATTTTCTATCTACACTCAAGAGAGAGATCACAAAGACATGAACATCAGGAGACAGAAATAATGGGGAACCACATTAAGGGTCAATCTGCTACACATGCCTTCTGGCCCTCAATGACTTGTGCATTTGTCATAATGAATCTGCAAAATAGGTTCATTCCCAAGGTCTTCAAAAATTTCATCTCATTACCATATCTACTTAAAATCCAAAAACTCATATTTTAAATGAAGTCCAAATATGGATGAGACTCAATGGGTAGAGTTCATCTTGACCTGTGGAGCTATAAAACTAAACAGACCAGTTATTTCCCAGACCCTCAACAATTAATGGTTGGACAGAAATAGGATAGCAGCTATGGATACTCTCATTCTATGGAGTGAAATAGAAGATATAAAGGAGTCATTGTTCCATAGCAATTCTGAAACCAGCCAGGCAAATACTGAGACTTTCTTAGTTTAGTTTCAAGGCCTGGAAATAATTCCTCTGTGGCTCTTGGCTCCTTACTCTGGGCCCTTGTTTCTGCCCTCTGGGTTATCCTTTTTCCATGAAAGGTAGCGCAAGTTTGCACCTGAGTAATTTTATCAACCTCCTTCCTACCAGTAGAATTTGGTAAGTCATTTGGGCTTTCATCTTGTGTTCTCTCTTTTACCACCCCTGCCCTGCCCCAGACACACACCTTAGTGGCTTTGTGAAGAGAATATCCCATCTTTGGGAACCTGACATGTCAGGAACTATTGGTGGCAACTAGGAACTGAGGATGGTGACTCGCTAACAGCCAGCACAAAACTGAAGTACTCTGTCCTCAATCTTACAACCACGAGGAACAGAATTCTGGCAACAATCAGAGTAAGTTTGGAAGCAGACCCTTCCTTAGCAGAGTCTCAGATGAGAGCATAGCCTTGGCTGACCGTTGTTTTTTTTTAAACTTTTAGAGACAGGGTCTTGCTCTATCACCCAGGCTAGAGTATAGTGGTGCAATCATAGCTCATTGCAGCCTCCACCTCCTAGGCTAAAGCAATCCTCCTGCCTCAGCCTGCTGAGTAGCTAGGACTACAGCCATGTTCCACCACACCTCACTAATTTTTAAATTTTTTATAGGGATGTAATCTCACTATGGTGCCCAGGCTGATCTTAAATTCCTAGCATCAAGTGATCTTCCTCTTTCAGGTTCCCAAAGTGTTGGGAAATGAACCATTCATTACAGGAATGAACCACCACATCCATTGACCGACATTTTGATTCCAGCCTTGTGAGAGACATGGAACAGGGGACCCATCTAAGTTGTATCTGTTTTCCTGATACACAAAAACATGTGAGATAATAAGTGTGTATTGTTTTATGCCACTAAGTTTGTAGTAACATTGCTATACAACAAGTAAATTTTAATACAAATAAGATCAGTAAATCATATTTAACAGCTATATACAAAAAATTCTTGTTTTATCTATACCTCATACCCACTTTCTCCAAACCCTGGATTATCCTTCTCCACACCATAGAATTATTTTGAAGCAAATCTTAGATATCGCATCATGTAATCTGTAAATATTTCAACATGTTTCTCTGAAATATGAGGTCTTTTGTAAAGCATAATTAAATGCCATTATTACACCTAAGTAATAACAATTTTTAATGTAATCAAATATTTAATTTTCCAATTTTCTTAATTGCCTTCTAAATGTTTTGTTACGATTTATTTCTTCAAGCCAAAATCCAAAGTTGCATTGAATATTGATATGTCTCTTATCCCATTTATGCCTGGTTCCATTGTTGGAACGCTGAGCTGCTGAGCTTGTGGGAGTTGTATATATCCTATTGCTCAAGGTCATTTCCAAGGTCTGATTTTTCACAAAAATAGTTTGCAACCTCCAGCATAAATGGATTAAGTTTCTTTTAGCCTGTAGGTATATTTTTTCTCTCTTTCTCTCCCCCATCCCCCTTTTTTTCCTCCCCCTACTTACCATCCCCTCTCCTTTTCTTCCTATCTTTTTATTTCCTTGCAATCTATTTATTTATCCTGTTGTGTTTCCCATTTTCTGGATTTTGCTGACTAAAAATCCATAGCACTATTAAACTTTTTAAAATTTTAGTTGACACATAATAATTTGTATTGCCATTTAACATATATTCCTTTCTGTCCTGTGTTACCTAGAAAAGAATTCATAACCTTGAAACTCTTGTCATGTTAGACTAGATAATTATTTGTTCTGGGGGAGCTTTCCTGTGCGTTATAGGATGCTGAAAAGTATCCCTGGCCCATACTCTCTAGATGCCAGCAGCATCCATCCCAGTTGTGACAATCAAAACTACCTCCATACATCGCCAAATATTTTAGGGGTTCAGGGGAGACTACCCTTGTTTGGGAACAAGGAACTAGAAGAGCACATGTGTGAAAATAATTTTGTAGGAAAAGCAAACAAACAAAACTACAGAGCATCTTCTTCTTCTTCTTTTTTTTTTTTTTTTTTTTTTTTTTGAGACGGAGTCTCGCTTTGTCGCCCAGGCAGTGCATCTTCTTTGTGACCTAAAAATATACATTAAGAAGCTAGATCAGGATTTTAGTGAACATTGAAATAACAGTACACACAGAAGCACCCACCTGAGAGAATTTTTTTAATCAACAGAAGATTTTAAAATCTTCAATTTCAACAGAAGAATGAAAATCTGCATTGAATCAGTGAACTGGAATACAAATTTGAGAACCTGCCAAAACACAGTTGCTGATTGAAGGAATTAATTTATTCATATAATATATTTCCTTATTGAGAAACTATTTCATGCCTGACACTGTAATAGACACTGGAGATACAAGAATAAATAAGACAGATTTGGTTCCCACCACATGGTGTTTACAACCTAATGAGAGTTTTCTCTCATTAGATTCTCTCATTTACTTATAATTGTTATTACAAGTAAATAAATAGACAAATAATTGTGGATTTTTTTTAAGTGACATTAGGGAAATATATTGGATGTACACTAGAAAATATTTGGAAAGAGAAGAAGCTACTATATATAGGACAATCAGGAAAGGCCCCTTTGAGAATGACGTTTCTGATCAGGATAAGACAAAAGATCCATGTAAGTAGTGAGAAAAAAAGTAATCAAGGCACAGATAGTAGCAACTGCAATGGCTGTTAGGCACACATCTCTGAGTAATTGCAAGGCCATGTAACTGGAGCACGTGTGTGAAAGAGACAGTAATATAAGATGAAGTTGATAGGAGTTAAATTTTACCATGCTTTCATAAGCCATAGTAA
This sequence comes from Macaca thibetana thibetana, assembly GCF_024542745.1. Lineage (NCBI taxonomy): Eukaryota > Metazoa > Chordata > Mammalia > Primates > Cercopithecidae > Macaca > Macaca thibetana. Next base: position 28,883,240 of record NC_065588.1, on the reverse strand, counting down.
AATATAAAAGAGATTATTATTATAAGTGTAATGGAGAACTTTTGATGGACTAGAGAACACCATATACATTAGAAATATGTAAAATTAGTCTGGGTGTGGTGGCTCACACTTGTAATCCCAGCACTTTGGGAGGCCAAGGTTGGAGGATCTCTTGAGCCTAAGAGTTCGACACCAGCCTGGGTAACATGGTGAGACTTCATTTCTATTTTTTTATTTAAAAAATTAAAAATTAAATTAAATTTTAAAAATAAATACATATAAATATTTCAAGAAATAGTGACCAAAAACTTTCCAAATTCAATGAAGAACATTAATGAAAGCAATAAAAAGTACAATGAACTCAAAGTAGGATATAGAGATCCACTCCTAGACACATCGGAGTCAAACCGCTAAAAGCGAAAGATGAAGAAAAAATCATGAAAGTAGCAAGAGCAAAAAAAGACTCATCACTTAGAAGTGGTTAGAATGTCTGAATCTGGAGTTAATATTTCCAATCAATAAAGGAGAGAAACCAGTAAGGGTCAATAGATATAGCATCCAGCAGGAGTGGAAAGTAATGCAGCTGGATGGCATGCATTTCAAAGAAGTCTTGCTTACCCTTGTTTTGGGTTTAGTTTTTGTTTCAGTAGAAAAGGAGATTAATTGTTGGAAAGTAATGGCAAGCAGGAAGAGCACCTACTTTCACCTTCTGGCCTTGGTGTGTGTGGAACGTAAGAGAAAAACACTGTTTACGTCAGAAGACGGAGGGGAGAACTTGACCTCAGGGAATAGCCTGGTTTTAGTCAAGGTAACAAAGAGATAAAAACATTAGAGAAAAATGTTGAATTTATAAGGGATGTTGCAGTTCTCAGATAAAAATGATAACGTAGTGGTTATATAGGAAGGACAGATAAAGGTGAGCCCGTTGAAGAATTATGGGTATTCCAGAAGAGACAGGAACAGAACAGTAGAAAAAGAAACTAGTAAAATATAGCAAGTAAGAAAAATGCCCTTGGTTACGCAAATATCTGAGTCTGCAGATTATAAAGATTTGTGAGTTTCATGTAAAATTACATGCAGAATTGAGTAGGTTGCAGAAAGAAGAGGTATCCCACACACAAATACATTTTAGATTTTTTTAATTTAAAGGAAGAAATACCTTACAAGCTTCCAGATAAAAAAAAAGTTTAAAACACAATTTTTATGTGATTAAATTATTAATGTGGAAAGTTAGAGAAAGATGTTTTCAGATTCAGAGACATAGTAACCTACACCTTCTCCCAAGAAAATTATTTGCTTTTTTTTTTTTTTTTTTTTGATGACGGAGTCTCGCTCTGTCTCCCAGGCTAGAGTGCAGTGGCACGATCTTGCCTCACTGCAACCTCTACCTCACAAGTTCAAGAGATTCTCCTGCCTCAGCCTCCCTAGTAGCTGGGACTACAGGCACGTACCACCACGCCCAGCTAATTTTTGGTATTTTTAGTAGAGACGGGTTTCTTCATGTTAGCCAGGATGGTCTCGATTTCCTGACCTTGTGATCCACTCACCTCAGCCTCCCAAAGTTCTGGGATTACAGGCGTGAGCCACCATGCCCGGCAAGAAAATTATTTGAATAGTCATCTCAGTTGAGCAGAAAATGAAATCAAGAAAGGTCATAATGGAGTCAGGCATGGTGGCTCGCGCTTATAATCCCAGCATTTTGGGAGGCCCAAGTGGGCAGATAATTTCTGGTCAGGAGTTCAAGACCAGCCTGGCCAACATGATGAAACCCTGTCTCTACTAAAAATACAAAAAATTTAGCTGGCCATGGTGGTGCACACCTGCACCCCCACCTCTTAGGGAGGCTGAGGTAGGAGAATTGCTTGCACCCAGGAGACGAAGGTTGCAGTGAGCTGAGATTGCACCACTGCACTCCAACCTGGGCAACAGAGTGAGACTTTATCTTAAAAAAAAAAAAAAAGAAATGTCATAATGCAATTGATCCTAATATATTACCATAACTATATTTATAAGAAACCTAGGTTATTTAAAAACACATTATAAAAACAATAATTTAAATAGAATAATTGAAATAGAAAATTTAGATTTAAATCATTTTTTCTACAGAATTCTCACTAATGAAGACAGCAGAGAGCCATTACAGTTTATAACCATGAAACCTAAACATTACTGAGGGATTCCAGCAACAGATTACAATTAGCTTTGCTAACCAATCACCAATCCAATCCTATCACCAATAATAGTTACATATCACAATGCCTGTATTAGTCCATTCTCACAGTGCTAATAAAGACATACCCAAGACTGGGTAATTTATAAAGGAAAGAGGTTTAATTGACTCACAGTTCAGCATGGCTGGGGAAGCCTCAGGAGACTTACAATCATGGTGGAAGGAGAAGCAAACATGTCCTTCTTCATGTGGCAGCAGCCAAGAAGAGCTAAGCAAAAGAGGAAAACCCCGTATAAAACCATCAGATCTCGTTAGAACTCACTGACTATCATGAGTACAGCAGCATGGGGTAACCGCCCCGATGATTCAATTACCTCTCACTGGGTCCTTCCCACGACATGTGGGGATTATGGAAACTACAATTCAAGATGGGATTTGGGTGGGGACAGAGCCAAACCATATCAATGTCTCATACGTATTCTTATTACCATTATCATCCACTGTTGTGATAAATTACACCACTAGAAATAAGTAGATATATTGTAATGCAAGTGTGCTTGTCTTGTTGTTTCCATGAGTACTTGGTGCTAGATCTCTACTGAACTAGATTTATGACCAAGGTGTTTTGTGAATCTAAAATATGTTCCTCACTTAATATTTTTTTAAAAGAACATTCCCTGTAGAAAACATTTCTATAAAAAAGGAGTGGAGGTAATTATGAACATCAAATAAAACAATGAGTTAAGGATAAATAATGGTGAAACTATGATTAAGGATGATAGTGGTAATACATACTGAATTCTTACTATGTGTTAGACAGTGTTCTAGTACTGTCCTAGGTTCCTTACCTGTATTATTTCATTTAATTCAAATAGCAACCCCATGAAGTTTATGTTTTCATTTTATAGATGTGGAAGTTAACAAAGTCACACAGCTAATGAGTAGTGGACATCAAATTCAAACGCAAGGAATCTAATTCCAAAGACCACCCTGATCATTAAACATGCTCCCTCGAAGCAAAACTTGATATCCTGATAATTTGAAAAATGAAGAATGAAATATAGATTCATTAAGCTGAATACAACCACCAACATAATTTAATACTTTTACTTTGCATGTCATGCCAAAAGATGAAAGCAAACAAGTCATTGATTATATGAAAAAAAGAAAATAAAGGAAACAGGACAAATAAGCTAGCCTCCCCTACCAATAAAAATAAAATAATTCTGTTGAGAAGTCTTCTTCTAACTCTGATCCATCTGTCCAGTGGAACAGTAGTACCAAAAGGTGTTCAGAGACCTCCAGAGAGCTATGTCTGTCCCTGAAACTGGGAGTCATAACTCTGGAGTCACAGAAGCATGGAGGCAGACAGCTTTTCCCTGGCGACTCAGCTCAGCATTTTCACTGACTACTCAGTGTGACATTTCACCAGAGCACAGACTGCTGAATCTTCCATCAGATCTGTTTGTCACTGTGTAGTAGACCCAAGTGGCTTTATGTGAACCCCAAGGTTAATCAAATTATGAGTAGATAAAAGTAAATGTTGACATGCATAAGAGGACCCAAAACTCAAAAATAAGAATAGCAAGTAGAGTACCTAGACTAGAGAAACCTCTAAAGAAACAGAATTGCTGATTGAGACAGATGATAATATTAGCAAAAACAATAACAATAGTATGCACACTTAATGAGTTCCTATAACAAAATATAATTCCTTATTTTTATGTTAAAAGTATCAATAAACTAAAAATGGGATGGTCACTAAGCAAATATATATAAGAATAGAATAGAAGTAGCCAATCATGTAAATAGTAAAATCTCCAGAAAGAATGAAAGAAACAGAAAATATGGAAAGGCAATAATAAAAGAGATGGTAGAGAAAAATTATCCTGATTTTGTGCTTTTTCAGTTTACATACCATATTTTTATGGTCATGATATTGTTATTTGATACTTATTTAATACAAGAGAAATAGGTGAATATTTTTGAATTTTAGGCATAAGAAGGTAACTATTAGTGGAATTGAAAAGAATAATAGAACTTCTGAACTAGTAATGAGAAAACAGAAATAAATAGTAACTTTTAACAGCAACCTACTTCCTGCTGACAGGTAACAAAAGAAGAAAAAATTAAATTAAATTAATAACAACAATCAAATAAGAATAAAAGGAAGAAAATCTAAGTGAGATAAGAACTAAAAATATAGTAATAAATTAATATATTTGGAATAAACCACGTACCTCAGTGGTATGAATTACCCTACTGAAAGACAGAGATAGTCAAAATATAATAAAGAAACAAAAGATAGCTTTCTACTGTTTAAGAGAAACATTCTTAAATCTAAGTGATATAAAAGAACTTGGAAAACACTAAGATAAGCAAAGCAACCTCGTGCAAAAGCAAACAGAAAGCAGATCCGTCTGCTTGTTTCTTTAAGGTTAAACACTTCAAAGACAGCAAAAGGAGAGGTGTGTAATGATAAAAGGTGAAATTTATGAAGGAGAGTTGTCAGAAATAAATCCAAGTGCAACAAAACCAAAATTATTAGAAATTCAAAAATAACTTGATTTAAAAAATTCATTCTTGCAGGCTATTTTAATAGCACTCTTTCATAGATCTAGCAGGCAACATGTAATCTGATCAACAGAAGTGTGTGTGTGTCTGTGTGTGTGCATGTGTGTGCGTGTATCCTAAAAATTGGGAATAAACTTTTTCCACATCCAATGAACATTCACAAAAATTATAAAAATCTGATACTTGGCTGAAATGTTTTTAGTAGAGATTTTACAGGTCACATTCTCTGATGAGAATTATATAAAATTTCAGTAAGAGATAGTATATGAAGTTACAGTGAGAGTAAGATAGCAGTAAGAGAAATTTAATATAGTTAAAAGGTGAAATTAATTTTTAAAAACTCAAAAATAGTAGGAAGCACACACAAAGTTTCTAAAACAGCTTCTTTGAAAAGAGTAGAGGACAACTAATAAAATGAAAATGTGTAAAATCTATAGAAAACTAGCCAGGCGCGGTGGCTCACACCTGTAATCCCAGCACTGAGGCAGATGGATCACAAGGTCAGGAGATGGAGACCATATGGCTAACACGGTGAAACCCCATCTCTACTAAAAATTCAAAAAAAATTAGCCAGGCGTGGTGGCGGGTGCCTGTAGTCCCAGCTACTGGGGAAGCTGAGGCAGGAGAATGGCGTGAACCCAAGAGGTGGAGCTTGCAGTGAGCATAGATCGCGCCACTGCACTCCAGCCTGGGCGACAGAGCGAGACTCCGTCTGAAAAAAAAAAAATAATAATCTATAGAAAACCAATTAAAACAAAAAAACAAAAAAATACAATAATGTAATTGAAGTAGTATACAAAAGGATACATAAACACAAATCAAATGAGAATAGAAGGATTCAAAGCAAATATTATGTTCTATTCTACAGGCACAAGTTTGTAAACCAGAAGGAAATGAATGATTTTCTAGCAAACCAAAATTACCAAAATCAAGTCATGAAGTAGAAACATGAACATACCAATTTCCAAGGAAGACATCTGAAATAAATTAATAATCTTTGCCATGGTACCACTCGGAGTAACTTACTTTTTATAAGAGATAAACCCAGAAATCTCAGTGCGTTAGTAAATGGAAGTATATATCTTAGCTACGCTAATTCTAAACAGGTGTGATTAACTTCCCCAAGCAGTGTTTCAGGGCCACTTGCTCTTTCATCTCGTTAACTAAATCTGCCATTCTCTAGGTCCTGGTAGACCTTTGCTACCCTCTGTATTTGGCAGCAAGGCAATGGAAGAAAAGGACATGAAGAATCAGATAGGAAGCTTATTTATGGGCCAGCCTTAAAATTGACTTACACAAATTCTGCCTACATTTTCTGGGCCAGAACCTAGTCTTGGGCCACATTTAAGGGAGCAGGCAAAGGAAGCTGCAAAATCATCTGTGTGCCAGGGAGAGAAAAGGCTGTAGGGAACAACTAGCAGGTCTCCTAATATATTCTGGTAAAGAAAGTGACTGGGTTCACACCTTCTTATCATTAAATAATTGATAATCCCAGCAATGTGCTGGAGCTTCTTAGAACACTGGATAGGAGCTAATTGTGTCTTTTCCCAACTCCAGGTACAGTGACATTACATAGGTGTCCATGATGAAAGTATTTACACCACAGTAATTGGCATCTACTACCAACTAGGGCAATTCACCAACATCCCCCAGCCTGAGAGCTGGTTATTTGAAACACCATCATACTACTGCATAATTCAAATACTGTTTAAGTTACTCTAAACTATAGTAAAAGTAACTATATAGATCACCATGTCTAATTAATGTAGATTCAAAACTAACTAGAATATTAACAAATCAAAAATCCTCTGGGATTATGCTCCTAAACAAGATCAATTTTCATTTCCTTCCTAGGGAAGAGAAAGTGCTAACTCTCAAGACACAGGACAAAGGAGGAACTATAAAGAGCATCTCAGATAAGCACTTCAGGAAGCAAAGTATCAATTTCAAAGTATTTACACAGACACAAGAACGAAATGTGGAGTGAAGAGTTCAGACAATATGGAGGAACCGGGCATGAGAGAGAAAATAGGAGGTTTATCCAATTACCCACACAGGGGGAGGGAGCCCTTTATCACTTGCCTATTGCTGAACATATCAGTATGGAGGAAGCCCAGCCAACCGATGTCCTCAATAGGCTCTCTCCTAGCAGAAAAGGGATTTCTCTGGTTCACCTGGGAAAGTCGTGAATAACTCCCTGAAGGGTTCCAAACTGTAGATGATAAGTGTCTTTGATGATTTCTCCAAACTTTCCTCCTTCCTCTAGGCTGCTTGTAGGAGTTGACCATGGTGATACTGGCTCCAGTGACTTCTGTCATATTCTACAGTTCACTGTACCTCTAGGCAGTTTCTGGAGCACACTGGGAAATGTAAGGTCTCACTGCATCAGAAATACGGAATTTCAAATTTTCAACTCCATTAATAATGTTATATAAGGCCTTGGCAAAAAAATAGGGCAGAAAAGAGAAATGCACTTTTTGAAAAGGGGATAAAAATTATCACCATTTGCATTTGATGTAACAGTATACTCTGAAATCCCAAGAATATTAATTGAAAAAGTGTTTTTATTAACTAAATACTTTTTCAAGACCATCCTGCCTAACACGGAGAAACCCCGTCTCTACCAAAAATACAAAAAATTAGCCGGGCTTTGTGGTGGGCGCCTATAGTCCCAGATACTTGGGAGGCTGAGGCAGGAGAATGGCATGAATCCGGGAGGCGGAGCTTGCAGTGAGCCGAGATGGTGCCACTGCAGCCCAGCCTGGGTGAAAGAGCAAGACTCGGTCTCAAAAAAAAAAAAAAAGCTAAATACTTTATAAAACAAAATAGAAAATCTAGGGTAAGAGAAAGAAGTTTTATACAACAAAATCAAGCAAGACAGAAGAAAAATGAAATGAGGAAACAAGACAGTGCCATATCATGAAAGCCAAAAAAACCTTTGAAGGGAAGCCATAAGTAGTATTAGAGTCTATAAAAAAATCATGAGAACAGTAACTATGGGTGATGCCACCTATCTGTTACCTCAGGTGCCATAAAACTCCTAGATGTGAAAGACTTGCTGTCTTCTCGCCAATCCTCCAAGACCTCAGGGCCCCTCCAGTGATGACTTAAATGTTAGATAAAGGAAAACAGTGATGCTCCTCTTGTAAAATCAGGAAACAGACGTCCTACTTTTACATAACATCACTGAAAAAAACTCTCATTTTGCAGGTCATATACACCAATGATGGATAAGACATTTGCCAAAGTCTAGGGAATTATGGCCCTAAAGTGCTGATTCTTCCAGTTGAGGAGAAATAATTTGACGCCTCTGGAGCAGCATACTTGTTCCACAATCTAAGCCATTCAAGCACATTTCAAAACATCTCAGTCAGCAATATGCACACTGAATACCCCTCTCTACATCGGAAGACTTATTTCTCCTCTCTGATGTGGCCTTGCAGATACGCTCTGTGGTATCACTGTTAAGCTTTCCATTTATTTTTCCACATTCACCTACCAAGAAAAAATTACTCTCTTTGCTTGCCTGTCCAAATTTATCTGAGAATACTTTTAACAGCTCTCAAAATTGTAGAAAGATTACTTCATAACACAGCCACAAAATAGACCGACCATCTAGAGGAGAGAAGCAATACCAATTTTGCCCAGAATATTTTCTATTTTAGGCTTATAAAGGAGCATCTTACTAATTTAGGTTATAATAAATGCCGCTATTTATAAATATCTTTGTTTTGAGATCCCTTGAAACACTATTTTAAATATAACATTTCAACATGTTTGATCCAGTTATTTTGTGTGTCCATATTCTCAACTACATGATTTTAATATTCTCTTTCAAAGAAGACCTATAGGAATGCTACCATACCATGTCAATTCAATTTTGAACAACTCATAAAATATAAGCCAACATCTTGTATCAAAACATCACTTTCCAATATTCTGAGCACTAAACAAATCAATTAAATTACGGTTATGATCACAAAAGCAGTGTTGCCTAAGTGTACCATTTTATTAGATAACTCTAAGCAGGGAGTTAAAGTGATATGTTCCTTTTTGGGGATCCACAGCGAAAGGTACATTAGTTGTAAAATTGTATTTTGAGAAAGGATGGATATGGGGAAAAGCTTTATGTAATAACGAGGAATTATTTATCATCAACCATTTTAATTAAATTTTATTTTTGTCTACATGTACCATGTTTAAATTTAAAACATCTACATGACTCAGAAGTCAAGACTTTATATTTACAAAAGATATAATCTGAGAAGTCATCCCTTTGTCTACTCTCCCACCCAGCTGTCACTCTAAAGGTAGTTACTATTTTAACATACAGTTTACCAATCCTTTATTTCTTTCTTGTAAAAATAGTCATATAAATGTATAAACATATATATGACACTTTGTTACACAAACTGTAGTGTACTCTACCTACCATTTTGCCCCTTGAATTTTTTCACTTAATAAATATTGAAAATTGTTCCATATTAGGTCATAGAGATTTTCATTTATCTCTTTGTTTTTGTTTTTTTATATGGCTTATGGTACATTGTGTGGAGGTACCACGGTCTAGTTCATCAATTTCCTAAACATGGGCATTTAGGTTGTTCCAAATATTTTGTTATTGGAAATGTCTCTGCTATGTATGTTATTTTGTATTTTGGGGGGTGTTTCCTGAGGGTAAATTTCTAAAGCAGAGTTAGTAAGTCAAGAAGTAAATACATAGTTTTGAGATATGGTAATATTCAACTCTCCAACTAGAAAGTATTCTTGTAAAACAAATGAACAAACAAATGAGGAAATCTAATTGCTTCAGATATAACTACTAGTTTACATAATATACACAGAACGGAGGAGCATTTTAATGACATCATAGTAATGCAGTTATGAAAATCCAAAATGCAGACACTTGAACAAATAATCTGGTTTCCCCAACAAATAAATTGCTAGAAAAACAAAGTGAGTGCTGGGAGGGAACCTACAGAATACAAACGACTTAGACATACAAACTAAATTTAATGTGTAAATCTTGTTTGGATCCTGTATCAAACAAACTGACTGGAAACACACACACTTGTGTGTTTATGTATAAATATATCTAATGTATAGTACAAACATATTTTATATCATACATAAATGCACATATAAAATACAGTTAGAAACAACAGATGCTGGAGAGGATGTGGAGAAATAGGGGTGCTTTTACACTGTTGGTGGAAGTGTAAATTAGTTCAACCATTGTGGAAGACAGTGTGGAGATTCCTCAAGGATCTAGAACCAGAAATACCATTTGACCCAGCAATCCTGTTACTGGATATATACCCAAAGGATTATAAATCATTCTACTATAAAGACATATGGACATGTAAGTTTATTGTGTCACTGTTCACAATAGCAAAGACTTGGAACTAACCCAAATGCCCATCGATGATAGACTGGATGAAGAAAATGTGGCACATATACACCATGGAATACTATGCAGCCATAAAAATGGATGAGTTCATGTCCTTTGCAGGGACATGGATGATGCTGGAAACCATCATTCTCAGCAAACTAACACAAGAACAGAAAACCAAACACCGCATGTTCTCACTTATAAGTGGGAGTTGATCAATGAGAACACATGGACACAGGGAGGGGAACATCACACACTGGGGCCTGTTGGGAGGTGTGGGGCTAGGAGAGGGATAGCATTAGGAGAAATACCTAATGTAGGTGATGGGTTCATGGGTGCAGCAAACCACCATGGCACGTGTATACCTATGTAACAAACTTGCACATTCTGCACATGTACCCCAGAACTTAAAGTATAACAAAAAAAATGCAATTGGAGAAATCTGAACTCTGGATATTTGATGATATTAAGAATTTAATGTTAATTTGATGATATTAATGAACAATTGTTCATTGTTAATGGTGATACTTATTACAAGCATACCTTGGAGATACTGAGGGTTTGGTTCCAGTCCACTGCAATAAAGTGAATATCACAATAAAACAACTCCTTAATCCATGGGATTCACAATGGATGTTGTATTGGCTGACATGAAACACCAATAATCTACTTGTAGATTTCCATCAGAGCTCTTGGGTGACCAGTTGCATTGTCAATGAGCAGTAATATTTTAAAAGAATTTTTTTTTCCAAGTAGTATTTTTTTTCCAAGTAGTATTGCATTTTTTAACTTTTAAAAAATGCAATATGTGTGAAGCACAATAAAGCAAAGTGCAATGAAACAAGGCATGCCTGTGTTTAGTGATAATTTTAAGGAACCCTTATTTTTAGAGCTACATACTGACAAATTTGTGGATGAAATTATATAATATCTTAGGTTAGCTTCAAAAAAATACAGGATGTTGTGAGCAGCAGCCTTTCCACATAATTAACAGAAGGCCGAGCAGATACAGGCATTCATTAATCCTTACCATGCTTTTGTCTATATAGTGCAACTCTTCACTTATGCAGCTCTCTCCCCATTCACCTGGAAAATTCCTACTTATCCTCGAAGATCCCCTCAAATGATACTTCCTCTGCAGAGTCTTCCCCAATCCTGTCAGGATACAGCAGATACCTTTGGTGCTCAGCTGAGATCCCCTTGAATCTCTCTTTCCGTTTCTACACATCAGTCTCCCAGCTCCTGCACAGTTTTGCTTATAACAGTCCTGTCCCTGCACCCGAGACACTTTTGGGAGTCTGCCCTTGGGCTGCTGGAGTTACTCTGTCTGCACCAAGAGAGATAGAGAGTGCTTGGGAGTTTATGTTTGCTCCCTGTAGGGTAGTTCATAGTCAATATGAACAATATGAACTTGATGCAGAGTATGAAAGCCTCGTTCCCTTTGTCTCCAGTTGAACACACTCTGAGCTGTTATTTAAACTCTGCAACTTCCCTACAGTATCAGACCAAGACTGCAACTTTGCCTAACATTTGCACCCTTTCTCAGTTTCTTTTCCTTCCTTGTCCTACTTTCTCCATGACTTTATTAGCTTTTCCTGGGAATACTTCCTTGATTGATCATTTGTATACAAACCCTTTCCTTAAGATCTGCTTCTGGGGAATCCACCTTTTGACATAAGGTAAACTACTTGTTCAGCTGTGTATTATCATAGTCACTGTCATAACACTATATGACAGCTACAACATATGTCATGATATCATAACATTATCATGATAGTTGTAACAACTATTTTTCTCCATTACAGACAGCTATTTCATTGTGTTCGTAGCAAGTTTATGAACTTCTCAAGCATAGGAACTATGCGATATACTTTTATATCCTCAGCATCTGGCTCAGGCTCAGACCCTTGCACATTGTAGGTGATCAATGCTTGTTGAATAAACAAGCGGATTAATGAACCAACTCTTTTTTTTTTTCTTTTTTTGTTTTGTTGTGTTTTGTTTTGTTTTGTTTTTGAGACAGAGTCTCGCTCTGTTGCCCAGGCTGGAGTGCAGTGGCACAATCTCGGAACACTGCAACCTCTGCCTCCCAGGTTCAAGTGATTCTCCTGTCTCAGCCTCCCAAGTAGCTGGGACTACAGGCGTGAGCCACCACACCTGGCTATTTTTTTTTTCGTTTTATAATTTTAATAGAGATGGGATTTTGCCATATGGTTTAAGATAGTCTTGAACTCCTGAGCTCAGGCAGTCTGCCTGCCTTGGCCTCCCAAAGTGCTAGGATTAAAGGCATGAACCACTGCTCCCAGCCTCAACTCTTTATATGCATTTGAGAGTCATCATAAATAATAAACAGAACAATTGTTTTGGAAACTACTTTTAATAGTGAAATAGAATTTTGAGTTTTCCTCTTTGCTATAAGCAACATAAATGTAAATTCTTTCTTTCATTCTATTCACAGCTTAATCTTCATCTTCACATACCAATGTTTATCCAAAATTGAAGCTTTCAGAATAGGTTTCCCAACAGCCCAGTTTCTCTCTCCATTTTCCTCCCTCTCAAGTAGATTCACATTGAGGTTCCTGGCCTTCTTACACATTTCCCCATCCCTCAACTCCAATATCATCCCCTCATCTGTCTCCCGTTTGGCAGCCCATATGCAGCAGTACCCTTCTTTTCCCCACAGGAACAGCCAGTCCCTGCTGCTGAACAGTTTATGACAACACAACTCTACAGCATGGAATGGTGAGGTCTGAGTACAAGCACTGGTTCACCAAACTGTAATGGAAGCAGAGAATAAAATAGAATAGTGGAAGCCATTGGTGAGGAGAGTATAAGAATGGAGCCCTGTAACTGGGGGGCCCGTGAGGCTAAAGGAGAGAAATGGTGGGAACACCTCTATTTGGAGGATTTATAAATTCAGGACTCGGACCTAAGATTGGAAAAGGCAGTGACTTCAGTTTATACAACATGTGAGAGCCCTGGTAGCTCTTATTAATGATGTGTTTTGGCTTTGGTCCTGATAATACTTTTATCCTATAATGCAACTATCATCAAATCACTCTTTGATATGATGGTGGAAGGAGAGAAAGAACATTGCACACTCTTTTAAAAGATGAGATGTAGGAGGCAGAGGAACAGAGATACCAGTGACTTTATTTTTCACTTTTTCCTCTCAGTCCCTTTCTCAATAGTCTGCATTCTCAAACTTGTGCTGTCCATGAGCTTCCCAGTTACCATTTGTCATCTAGCATTTAGTCTTCCTTTCTCACTTTGGAAAAGGTAACAAATCTTTATAGCATTGTAATTCATATACAAGCTTTACTTTTTCACTTTCAAAGTTTTATACCTTATATAAACTTGTTTAAATTGGTCCATCAGTACTTTTTCTTTCTGTCTATGAAAATTGTGCATTTGAGGTTAAGATAAAACAAATCAAAATTTTTCCATTGAAACAAATGAAAATAATTTCCTATTTTAACAACTTTGAACTTAATAGCAGTTTTTTGGAAATTAATTCATGAAATTGTTTAAATTGTTCCATTAATATTTTTTCTATCTTCGAAAATTGTACATTTGGGATTAAGACAAAACAAATCAAATTTTTTCCATTAAAATAAATGGAAATAATTCCTTATTTAATAGTTTTGAACTTAACAGCAGTGTTTTGGGAAATAAATTAATTTACAAAGTAAAGACTAGTTGTACTAGTTTATCCCTCCCACTAGACTCATAAACTCCATGTATGACTCATACTTGACACTGAACAAGATTTCTTGAATAAAATAAAATTTTAAAATATTAGTTACTATTAACAAGTTTAGCCACTCAGCAAAAGCTATTAGCTTTGGAAATAGTTGGATTATAAGTCTAAAGGCAAAGAAACTGCATGTAAGCACTGTACTTTAGTTGGTAAAGTTGTTTCCCATGGAAGCATGGATCGACTATTCTGAAACCACTATATGTATATACTGAAATTGGACAATTAAACATAGATGGTGGATAACTTCATTAACAATTTAACTAGTGTCAGCTCCCTTTTTACATCTGCAGAAGAAGATGTGATTTAGGTGGTGTATCAATCCAAGACTGACAGGATGTAGATTGCACACCCAAACAACATTGTTAAGCAGAGTTAAGGAAGAGACTATTTATGGTGATGAGGCCAGGACTGAAAAAATAATAATAATAACAGAAGTAGAAACACCAAGAGGCTAGCAACAGCAAGGGTCTGTATTCCTGAAGAGAAAAAGGAATCTCAGATAAGGTTGTGGTTCTAGCAGAGGCTGTAGGGGAGGACCACTGATGGAAACAGTGCCTTCATTAGAGGAAGGCGACCAGTGCCAAGTCCTGGCCAGGAAGGAAGTCCTGGCCTGCAAGGAAAATACTCCAGTCCCTCCCCCCACCACCCTCAAGCCTCCTGCCAGTGGCTCTCATTGACCAAATACAAATGAAAGTTAGAGAACAAGGAAAGATTCCAGTAGATGAATTCCATATAAATCAATCTCCTGGGCACAGAGAAAAGTGGAAAAGGGTGGAGTGCAGATCTAGCAGGACAAATAGAGAATAACAAGCACATGATTAATTTAATACAGAAAATTGGCTGAGCACACCAAAGACCAAGCCCATTTCTTTCATAAGTTTTTCAACTACTTAACTCTATTTATCTCTGTATCTGGATGAATCAAGTCTTTGGACAGAGGTGTTTTGGGGTTACTGGTCACAGCTTGGAAGGCATAATACCTGAATAGCTAACTATATGACTGTGTGATATGGAATATTTAAAGAAGCTTCTATGCACCCCAACTGTCCACTGGCAAACGCTGAATACCAGTGTACTTTTAATCATGAGGTCTGAATGAAAAGATAAATACTCTTCATGACCTTGACAAATAGATTGAGATCTTAACTTTTATAAAAAGCTTCAAAACCTATTTAAACTTTTTGTTTGCCATAAAGATCTAGCTCAGCTTCCATTTCTCACTCCGTCCCCTTTGTTTTTTCCTAGATGGGGTGAGATGAAAGGAGTTAATCTCACTAAACTCGTCTCTTTTGATAAAGACTGAAGACTTTGATCAAGTTTCTTTCTAATACTATTAATCCAAATTGTCCCACAGCCTAAGCTTGTTCTCAAAACAATTGAAGCTGAATGTTGTTCAGCATTTAAACTGAATCACCACTTGTTTTTAATCAAAGTTATTTTTATTTCAGTCAATTGCCCTTTAAACACTAAACTCAAAGGAAAGTTTGAATTTCAAAAGTAAGAATGGCTCTGACTGTAGTGTGCAAGACTTTTGGTCCTCCTCTTCCAGTTTGGCTAGCCTTTCATTTCTCTCTCCTAGCCCTTCTGAGAATGAAGAAACTGTATCTCTTCATTGTTTAAGATAATACTCATCCCTCATCACTTGAAGCATATTGTTGCCTAACAAACACCCACCTTCCCACATTTGTATTTACCTGCTTGTTTTACATCTTCTAACCAGCCAAATAGATGAAGGCCATGGTCACTGTACATTCATATAGATGGGTTTACCATCATACTTCTAAGAAATGCTTTCTCCTGAAGGTTGAATTCTGTTGCTGCCTATTCTAACAATCCAAAGAAAATAAAGGAATTTTCTATCCAAATGTGTACTGACTCTCCATGTTTATTGAATTTAACTGTTCACTCAAGATACAGGTGTCAAACCAGCCTATTTGTATGAAACACATTAGAGTAACTGTTCAGAGATTTGAAGGGGAATAAAAGGAATCTACAAGTTTATATGAGCTTTTGTGGAAAATGTAAATGATTTGAGAATATTTTTAAGGCAGTGCGGTAATGTGAGAACGCTGAACTCGATTCAGGTGATCTCAACTCCAGTCTCCATTATGCCAACAACAGGCTGTGGAACCAGTGGTAACCCAGTGAATGTCTAAAACCCTTAATTTTGTTACTTATAAAATGGGAACAATACATTTTTGACAAGATTATTATTACAATTACATGAGATTGTATGTATAAAGGACTTTTATACAGCATATATGAACATGCTATGTAATGTAAGGAGTGAAATTAGATCAAGCATGTTCCTATTTACTTCTCCTACCTAAAATCTATAGAAAGAACAGAGAAGATGCCTCTCAAATCCACAACTCCTCCAGGAAACAAGAAAAAGGTCTAATAATGGCCCAGAAATTTGGTGGAGGCCCCTAAAAGATTAAAAGCTGGTAGAATCAGATTAATAAGCCACACTCCAGAGCTTACATATGAAAAAAAAGTAAATGAAAAAGGGTAGGAGGAGTTCAGGGAATTCTACATATTTAGAATTAAGAATTTAAGGAGCAGAAGGATTCTCTGTAAGAACCATTTGGGGTACTGGCTACCAAACAGCATTCAGAGTGCATAGGCAGATAAAGCTTCTCCCCTAACGTGTGCTAAGCAGTAAAAAACAAAAATATTTGTTTGCTGAATAGGACAGCGTGGGTACTTGGAGCAGAGAAATCACAGACAGTTGGTCACAGGCATGTTGAATAGGAATTCTCCACTCCTGAAAATGGACACTTCATTCTGACAATGATCCTCTCTTCCGCCACAATCACAGAAGCAAGCTGTGTGAACCAGAAACAACATTCTTTATCAGGTGAACAGACGCAGCAAGTACAAAGAAAAACACAGCACAGTAAGAAGATGCAAGCCTGAATAAGAGGCATACAACTCAACATATAGACGAGCATTTTTCAACCTTAAAAGAGCCCAAAGACATTTTCTTAAACTTTGATGTCCAAATTAAGCCATAAATTAATTAAATATCTGGGATGGATCCAAAGCATCAGTATTTTTAAATAGTTATCAGTAGATTACATTGTATAACTGAGACTGATTATTATTAGAAGAACAAATATCCTAGAAAATACACAGACATCCCACATTTTATTGCACTTCACATTATTGTGCTTCTCACATACTGCATTGTCCACAAATTGAATGTTTGTGGCAACCCTGTTTCAAGCTAGTCTATTGGCGCCATTTTTTAAAATAGCATGTGCTTCCTTCTGTGGCACATTTTGGTAACCAGCAAGATATTTCAAATTTTTTCCTCATTATTGTACCCATCATGGGGATCTATGATCAATGATACTTCATGTTACTATTATAATTGTTTTGGAGTGCCATGAAAGCTCCCATGTAAAATGGCAAACTTAATTGGTAAATATTTGTGTGTGTTCTGACTGCCCCACCAACCAGCTGTTCCCCTATCGCTCTGCCTCTCCTCAGGCCTCCCTATTCCCTGAGACACAATAATATTGAAATTAGGCCAATTGATAACCTTACAATATCCTCTAAAGTTTCACTTGATAACCTTATCTTGTTCAAGTGAAACAAGAGTCACGTGTCTCTCATTTTAAATCAAAAGCTAGAAATGACTAAGCTTAGTAAGGAAGGCATATCAAAGGCTGAGAGAGGCCAAAAGCTAGACCTCTTGTGCCAGTTAGCCAAGTTGTGAATGCAAAGGAAAAATTCTTGAAGGAAATTAAAAGCGCTACCATGGTGAATATATGAATGATAAGAAAGCAAAACTGCCTTATTGCTGATACGAAGAAAGTTTTAGTGGTCTAGAGAGAAGATCAAACCAACCAATACATTCCCTTAAACCAAAGCCTAATCCAGAACAACTCGTTTCAATCCTATGAAGGCTGAGAGAGGTGAGGCAGCTGTGAAGAAAAGGTTGAAATTAGCAGAGGTTTGTTCCCAAGGTTGAAGGAAAGAAGCCATTTCCATAACACAGAAGTGCAAGGTGAAGCAGCAAGTGCTGATGGAGAAGTTGTATGTTATCCAGATCTAGCTAAGATCAGTGAGGAAGGTGGCTACACTGAACAACAGATTTTTCAATGCAGACTAAACAGCCTTCTATTAGAAGAAGATGCCATCTTCCACTTTCCTAGCTAGAGAGAAGTCAAGGCCTGGCTCTAAAGCTTCAAAGGACAGGCTGATGACTATCTTGTTAGGATCAACAATGAAAATAAACCCCAGCCCAGAGCTTAAATATGTGGAAAAATTAAAAGAAAAGAGACTAGAGGAATTCTGGGACTTCTACATATTTAGAATTAAGAAATATAAGGATCAGAAGAAGTCTCTGTAAGAACCATTTGGGGGCCGGGCGCGGTGGCTCAAGCCTGTAATCCCAGCACTTTGGGAGGCTGAGACGGGCGGATCACGAGGTCAGGAGATCGAGACCATCCTGGCAAACACGGTGAAACCCCGTCTCTATTAAATACAAAAAACTAGCCGGGCGAGGTGGCGGACGCCTGTAGTCCCAGCTACTTGGGAGGCTGAGACCGGAGAATGGCGTGAACCCGGGAGGCGGAGCTTGCAGTGAGCTGAGATCCGGCCACTGCACTCCAGCCTGGGTGACAGAGCGAGACTCCGTCTCAAAAAAAAAAAAAAAAAAAAAAAAAAAAAAAAAAAAAGAACCATTTGGGTCTGATCCTAATGCAGTTGCGACTTCAATTTGAAACCAACACTTATTTACCATTCTGAAAATTCTAGGGCCCTTAAGAATGATGATAAATCTATTCTGTCTGTATACTAGAAATAAAACAATGAAGTCTGCATGTCAGCACAATCTCTTTGCCCCATAGTTTACTGAATATTTTAAGCCACTGTTGAGACCTACTGGTCAGAAAAAGATTTCTTTCAAAATATGACTGCTCATTAACAATGCACATAGTCACCCAAGAGCTGTGACGGACCTATGCAAGGAGAGTTACGTTGTTTTCCTGCCTGCTAACACAACATCCTTTCTTCGGCCCATGGATTGTTGTGTAATTTTTATTTGCACATTTTATTATTTAAGAAATGTATTTGTTACAGCTATAGCTGCCATAGACAGTGATTCCTCTGGTGGAACTGGGTGAAGTAAACTGAAAATATTCTGAAAAAAAATTCACCGTTCTAGATGAACGTTTGTAATGTATGGAAAGAAACAAAATATCAACATTAACAGGAGTTTGGAAGAAGGCAATTCCAACCCTCATGGATGACTTTGAGGGGTTCAAAACTTCAGTGGAGAAAGTAGCTGCAGATGTGATAGAAACAGCAAGAAAACTAGAATTAGAAGTGGAGCCTGAAAATGTGACTAAATTGCTATAATCTCATCATAAAAGTGTAACAGATGAACCGTTGCTTTTTATTAATGAGTGAAGACAGTGTTTTCTTGAGATGGAATCTATTCCTGGTGAAAATAGTGTGAACATTATTGAAATAACAACAAAGGATTTGGAATCATAGAGAAACTTAGCAGATAAATCAGTAGCAGGGTTTGACAAGATTGACTCCAAATTTGAAGGAAGTTCTAATGTGGGTAAAATGCTATCAAACAGCATCACATGCTATCAAAAATTTTTTTGTGAGTTGAAAAATCAATTACAGCAGTGAACTTCATTGTTGTCTTATTTTTTTAAATTGCTACAACCACCCCAACCTTCAGTTGAAGAGTAAAATAGAGTTGATAGATTAAGCTCAATAAATCTACAGGAATGCAATGTAGAAGGGCAACAAAGAATATGTGGGGCAGAGCTAGAAGACATCAAGGATGATCCAGAATTTTTCACAGCTATCTAGTAATAGTTCCAGAAGTAGAGCACGGAAGAAACTGAGGCAAGGATACAGAAACAATAGAGAAAGGTGTCCACAGCTGAAGAAAGCCCAAGTCTTCAGATTGAAAGAATCAACCAAGTGCTGAGCAGGATGAATTAACCAAGATCTACATCTTCAGGTATCGAGGATATAAAGTAATGCTAAAAGTTTTGAGAAAGAAAAAATATGTTATCTATGAAGGATTGAAAAATAAGACTGTCAACCAAACTTTTTACTGACAGCTTTGAATGTAAAAATAAACAAAATAGAACAATTAACTCCCTCATTCTGAGGAAATATAATTTTGAATCCATAGCCTTAGATCCACTTTTTGTATGCTCAGAATTTCATCATCTACCTAATATGAAGACCTATAGGACAAAAGGTGAATCTAACAGCAAATCTGGTTTGAAAAGCTAGAAATTCAGTAAATCTTCAGTCTAAATAATTGGTGATCATAATGTAAAAATAGTAGCATTTCAATAGAAAATTATAAGTGATTTCAACATGGAAGTTCTCAGCAGGAAGTAAAGTCACAATACATATTTTTTTCATGTTTGTGGAAGAAAATAGATACCAATTAAATGAAGACATAATAGAGAAATATAACTACATCATTAGAAGTTTTTCTCTAAGTCTTCAAGTATCCCATCCCTAGTCCCTAAAGCAGAAATTTTTATCTTCTTGGAGAAGTTCTGAGAAATTGTTCTAGAAATGTTCTAGGAAGCTTTAGAAAATGTTCTGTCATTCAACCCACTCTGACTTCTCCCCACAGAACTGCGTTATCGATTAAGAGCTATCGGTCCAGTGTCTGGGACGCATGAATATGTTGAAACTGAGGGGAAAAAAGTGCCTTCTCCAAAAGAAGAAAGCTGCAAAGTTGACATTTTAACAAATATGTAACCATATGCTTAAAAGCATTCCATATACTAACTTTATTAATTACTAAATGTGATATTGAAAATTAATTACTTTTGGAAACAATTTATGGATTTCATTAGAATATCTGATTCTGCATAACAATTGCCAAGAAATCATAGCTAAGCATACATTTTAGAACTTATTTAGGGCTAAATACTTTCAGAACCAAAATCTCAAAAGTGTTTTGAGGATTATTTTAAAAAATTAAATCTACATTATAGATACATATAAGGGAGTATGTTTAAATCCATTTAATTTGCATATAGGGTCTCCTAAATAAGGATTGCCAGGGTTTGCAAAGGTCTTATTTTTATTTATTGTTTGTTTGTTTGTTTGTTTGAGACAGAGTCTTGCTCAGTTGCCCAGGTTGGAGTGTAATGGCACAATTCAGCTCACTGCAACCTCCACCCACTGGTTCAAGTGATTCTCCTGCCTCAGCCTCCTGACTGGGGTTACAGGCACATACCAACATGCCTGACTAATTTCTGTATTTTTAGTAGAGACGGGGTTTCACCGTGTTGGCCAGGCTGATTTTGAACTCCTGACCTCAAGTGATATGCCTGCCTCGACCTCCCAAAGTGCTGGGATTACAGTTTGAGCCACCGCGCCTGGCTGCAAAGGTCTTGAAATAACCTCAGCGTGTTTTATCTGATCATGAGGCTGGGTAGAAGCTATTAACGGTTCTATTCATGACTGGAAGTTGCTCATGCTCTCTTTGCTTCCTGCTGTTGCTAAACATTCCCATTTAACCATGAGGTTAGCTCACCTGGGCAACCCCCTTTCTCCCTGCTCCTCTTATTACAGGTAGTTATATTCAATTTGTAGGAGAGAGGTGAGAAGCTTTGTTTCAGCCTCAGCCTCAGTTTCTTCTCCAATCCACTTTTAATTTCTAACAGGATTCTATGTCTGTTTCTTGGTGAGCCTAAAATCTAAAGAGGAAAAGGGATAAGGAGTTAGCTCACTCAGTGTTCTCAATAAACATTTTTACTAAATGCTGAGTGTATCGATAGATATAATAGAAATGTGATATATAATTTTCAAACCATTAGAAGAAAGAAAGAGTAAAGAAAAATCAAATGTTCCAACAAAAAGTGGGAAAAAATATGATCAGAAAGCAGGAGATATAAAAGAAGATGTCAGGAAAAATGTCAAACAGGTCATTAATTATATGTGCAAATTTTTATGTATAATTTATAAATTTAACTCAATATATATCATATATATGATATATATCAGATTAAGTAAATGCAAGTATTATTAGATCTACAGTGACACATTCAACTGTATTTCGGTGAGATAATTTATACTTGAAATCATATGAAAACAAATTCAAACCAGCTAAATTATTGTATTCAATGTTCTTAATGGAATTGCAAATCACAAATTCAGAGGGATCAATCAACAAATATCTGCAATTAGAATTTACTTTAAAAGTATTATAGATTAAATTTTTATTTGGAAGACATAACAATTATATTGCATTTAAAGAGAGAGCTCTGGCAAAGAAAAGAAAAATTTTAAATTAGAGGATTTACTTTTCTTAACTGTTGTTCTTCTAAAATCTTCACATTTGTGTTGTTGAATCTCAACCACGAAACAAACTGGGGGAACTACCATAGGTTTTCTTTTCAAAAAAATTATGTTTACGCTAAACTGTCCTCATAGCTGAACAAATTCCCTAACAATGTGATATATAAAAGTTATTTTGACATAGTTAATATCAGCCCTTTGGAATTAGGAAGCACATAGATTTCAGAAACATTTTGGGATGGTACCCTTGTTCTGCCACTGGCAATATGTGACCTTGGGTAAATTACTTAGATTTTCTGAGCCTCAGTTTCCCCATCTATAAATGAGGTTAGAAACAAACTGCCTGAATAGGTTTTTTGTAGGAATTAGATGAGATAATAAATATGAAGTGAGAGGGACAGTACTTGACTCACAGTAAGTAGACAGCAAATAGTACTGTATATTAATTTTTAAGGGCTGCTTATCATAACAAAGCATCACACTCAGGGTGGCTTAAACAACAGGAAGCTATTATCTCATGGTTCTGGAGGCTGGAAGTCCAAGATTGAGGTGTCAGTAGGGTTGGTTTCTTCTGAGGGATGTGAGAAAAAATGCTCCATGCCTCTCTCCTTGGCTTCAGAGGGCCATCTATTTGCTGTCTTCACATCATCTTCCCTCTGAGCATATTTCTGTGTCCAAATTCTCCCTTTGTATAAGGGTAACAGTCATATTGGAGTAGGGCCCATCCTAAGGACCTCACATTACTCAGTTACCTCTATTAAGACCCTATCTTCAAATCAGGTCACATCCTTAGGTGCGGGGTTAAGATGTCGACATATGAATTTGGGGAGGGGGACACAATTCAGTCCATAGTTTGTACCTTTCATTAATATTCTACCTAAATGTTACTATAAAATAGGTAAATTGTTATTTTTTTAAGTCAGGTCAAAATAGGTAACTGGTATGAGAAAAGGATACAGAGGATCTGAGACTTCCGCATAATATGAGCAATTTCCTCCCCTGACTCTTTCATCATCTCCCCTCTTTCCACAAAACACTCTGCTTGGGATACCACAAAACCAAGGAAGTTCACTGTAGATGACAGTCCTTGGCCAATGCAGAACTCAGGGCACTTCTTTGAGTCATCTTGTTAAAGGCTGGCCCTAATTCTATTTGTATATGGCTCAACCTCAAATACCAGCTATAGATGGGTGCTTTAATTTAGGGTAATGAGTGGCATTTGTGGTCATACTCCCCTGGAGAAACCTGAAACTGCAATTTCTGGCAAACAGACAGCTATGAGTGTATCTTTACTTAAAGGTTTTCCTTAGGAAAACTGAGTGAGTCTTTTCATAGGAGAGAGTTCATTTTAAGAATATAGGCAATCCTAACATGCAAATAAAACAAAAGATATATATTATATCATCTGTTTATGAATATCTCTCTCTATTGTGGTAATCTCTTAGCCATGAAATCATAGAGAGTTAGAATGTTTTTCCTTGTACAAAGTACCCATCTCTGTGAGAAGAAAATGGTAAAACATTGGTGCTATTGATGATAAACTTTCTCTTTCTCTACAAACGAGCTGAGAAATTCAGGGCAAAAGCTGCAAATTCATGCAATGAATTCAGACAGACTTAAATTTCATATCTGCCCTGGTGGTCAACATATGAGCTGTCCATATTCAGGGTAAAGCTTTTTTTCCCTTCTTTTTTTTGGCAAGAATACTGAGTATTGGATTATTTGCCTTGCATATTTTTAATACTTGAACCAGTTTATATAGAATATCTTTAAACAGATATGCATTTATCTTCTAAGAACAAAGTACTCACTTGACTGGATGAAAGTGTAGGGAGCAGCTTAGCTCTCAACCCCTCCAAGTCGTTAGTAAAGATTATAAAAATTTTCTTGATTTTGTTTTTACGACATTGATAGAATAAGGAAATGTACTTAACCTCTCTCAAAATGGGATCTCCCAATGAAAGATTCCTGGAATCTGTTTTGCTGTCCAGACTTCAAACTACAAAATCAGTTTCCCAGTAGAAGTACCTCTTATATGTTGCACAGAAACAGGGGATGGCTGGAAAGAACACAAAATTTGGATTCACATAGCGTCAGGTTTTCATCTAATGCCATAATTTATCACTTAACCCTTTGGGAAAATTGCTTAACCAGTCTGATCATGTTTCTTCGTTTCTAAAACAAGCTGACCACCATTGGTGTTTGGGGGTGTAACAACAACTGTGAAACTCCAACAGCAAAGGCTTCCGTGAGGAAGAGAGAAAATGCTCATCCTAAGGATAGACAGCTAAAGAGTTGGTAACCTGAGTGCCCTGAGGCTCAGAGGGACATTTTGTTCACAGGCCAAATGGTCAGTCCTTGAAGTAAGAGGGAAAGACACTACTATTTCCTGAGCATCACTATGTACCCGAGGTCACGGTAGGCACAGTCACATAATGAATCTCATTTGTTTCTCATATGAACCCTAAGATGGCCATATCATTTTCCTGATCAGATAAAGCCTAAGTAAAGTACATTATTCAAAGCCACAGACACGTGAGATGTGGGGCCAGAAATTAAAATTGTGTCTATCTGACTCCAAAGCCTATGGTTTTCCATAACATCAAATTGCATTAAATAATAACATTAATAATAATAATAACAATAAATCTGTTCCCACAGAGTCCAAGGAGAGGCTGGACCTCTTTTCCCAAAACCATCTTCCCCAGCTCAGGCTCTTTCCAGCTCCCAAGTACCTGCCTTGCTGAGTATCTGATTGCTAACTTGTCAGATACTCCCAACGTTGTGCTTCTCCATCTTTCCAACTTGACCTTTGCCCTCCCCAATCTCTTGTCTGGAATTTTGAGTCACCATTTTGCCTTCACCATCCCATCATTCCTTTTTGACTTCTCATGTTGCCAGGTTTTGATTCTGTCAAGTTATCCCTGGAAAAGTAAGACAACAAGGGAAAGGTTTGGGGTTCAGAGAAAGGGTTTTTCACCCTCCTCACTCCTAATCTTTAACCTCAGCTCTTTCAGGAGATGTTACATGAGCACCCAGGCTAGCGTAGGGACTGCCTTATAAGTTCTCCAAATCTGTCCTGCCTACCCTTATCACAGCCTTTGGCAAACTCTGTTAGATTCTGCTCATTCACTCGAGACTATCCACCACCAGAGTATCAGTTATTGAGGGCAAGTATTTAACATACTCATTGTTAGTTCCCCAGAACTTTAGTTTGTACTCTACACACGTAGTAAGTACTCAATAAATACTTGTTGAATAAATGAAAAGTTGCTGCACAGCATGGAATGAAGCTCAATAAATGTCATTGTACCTTTAATAGTTTATTTTCACAGATTCCTGATGTAAAAAGTGAAGTTATCTTAAGATGGCTTTTGGTGATTCATTTTAAATAATATTAAGATAGCGATCAAAATGTGGAGTATTTTGTAAATGGCAGCCTTTAAGGAGTTAAAAGCTAAGTTTAAATCTTTCTTCCAAAATGCATGATATACTGGCTTTTCCTTGCAATGAAACAAACACTGGTTAGCTGATGATAATGCCCTTAGTTTAATTTGAAGAAATGTCCAATTAGTTATCATCTTATTTCCTTCCCTCTTTCTATAATCTTAAAGCATTTTTATTTTACCACTGCCTGTCTTAGATATTCTCCAAGTAATAGATACAACATTATCCAAAGTTTACTCAAACTTATCTGAACCTTTTGGGGCTAGAAATTAGGTGGGAACTGTTTTCTTCATAAGATTTCTAGTTCTTTTTGGCTTTGAAAGCCTGGAAATGCAACAAGAATAGCTTTTCTTGTGGTATTTTGGTTTCTACTCCCAACCAAAACCAGGAAGTGCAGAGATGCACAAAAATTAAAATAAAGGGGAAAAAGTTAACTCAACTTTTTGAACCTCAAACATGATTCAGGTTCGATTTCAGTTTAAGGCAAAGGTTCAGCTAAGATCTTGTTTTATCCAAACCACTTGGAACTTCCATTGAAATGACTGGTGGGCTCACATTTGGAATTCTTTTCTAAGGCAAAAAGAAAGGGAATTGCTAGTATATAGAATCATTATATCAATAGGATGTTGTATGGTATTATTATAGTGATGAGAGAGTTATTCACAGGATAGTGACTGCAGTGAAAGCAGAGAGTCTTACCAGTGCAACTTTTATGTCTCAGTACTCATCTATCTATCTATCTATCTATCTATATAAAATCCTTGAATAATGTGAGGGTTAAGGGTGCTGATCCTCCAGGCAGTCAAAAATTCACATGTAAATTTTTGCTCCCTAAATATGTAACTACTAATACCCTACTGTTGACTAGTGTGTGGGTCCACCTATACATAAATTTTCTTCTGCCTCTGCCACCTCTGAGGCAGCAAGATCAACGTTTCCCTTTCCTCTTTGTCCTCAGCCTGCTCAATGTGAAGATGACCTTCATGATGCTTCACTTCCACTCAACAAAATAGTAAATATATGATGATTCACTTCCACTCAATAAAATAGTAAATATGCTTTCTCTTCTGTATGATTTTCTTTCTTTTCTTTTTTTTTTTTTTTTTTTGAGACAGACTTTCACTCTGCTGTTCAGGCTAGAGTGCAAAGGCACGATCTCACTGCAACCTCCGCCTCCCAGGTTCAAACAATTCTCCTGCTTCAGCCTCCTGAGTAGCTGGAATTACAGGCATGTGCCACCACACCCAGCTAATTTTTGTAGAGATGGGGTTTTGCCATGTTGACCAGGCTGGTCTCGAACTCCTGGCTTCAGGTGATCTGCCTGTCTTGGCCTCCCAAAGTGCTGGGATTGCAGGCATGAGCCACCACGCCTGGCCTTCTGTATGATTTTCTTAATACATTTTCTTTTCTCTAGCTTACTTATTAAAAGAATACAATATATAATATATACAACACACAAAATATGTATTAATTGACTGTTCATGTTAGGCTTCTGGTCAACAGTAAGGTCAATTTCAGCTTTGTCCAGCCGAAATGCAATAAATTTCCCACTTCTTTCTTTGGGAACATGAAAATAAAGAAAAGTTGCTCTGTTACAACTTTCTAGAACCAAAAGTTTGCTTTTGTATTGATTTGATTGGTGAATGAGTTTTAGGAAGACTGTGAGAATTCTGCCTAAACAGTGAAGAAGGGTGACTGAAATTTAAAAGGCAACTGTTCAAACCATTAGGATGGTGGAATGTTCAAATCCTTGAAATTGTAGTTAATGTTTTGAGATTCTAAAGTTTCAGTGAGCACCACATTTTATCCACATACAGCCAAGAACAGAAGAGCAGTAGGGATTTATGAATGGTAAAAACAAAAAAAAACAACAAGTTTGCTATAAACTGCAAGTGGATAAAAACAAGATTCAAACACTCAGGAATAATTGGTAGCCTAAGACGAGTCTTCAGGTTAGATTTATTAGCTGCTCTATTACTGGAGAACAACTCAACTACAGGAACCTATTTCCCTGATAAATGCCAAAGGAAATAAGTAGGGCTATTTTTCTCTTAGAATGTGTCTACATGAAATAGGAGTTGGCCAAACAAGCCAACTTAGTCAATTCACTTGAGTAATGTCCATCAAAACATTTGCTTGACACTGATTTTAGTGATTTCACCTTTCTTTCTTTTTTTTTTCAAGTATATTTTAAGTTCCAGGATACATGTGAGGAACGTCCAGGTTTGTGACATAGGTATACATGTGCCATGGTGGTTTGTTGTACCCATCAACCCATCATCCACATTAGGTATTTCTCCTAATGTTATCTCTCCCCTAGCCCCCCAACCCCCAACAGGTCCCGGTGTGTGATGTTCCCCTCCCTGTGTCCATGTGTTCTCATTGATCAACTCCCACTTATGAGTGAGAGCACATGGTATTTGGTTTTCTGTTCTTGTGTTAGTTTGCTGAGAATGATGGCTTCCAGCATCATCCACGTCCCTGCAAAGGACATGAACTCATCCTTTTAATGGCTGCATAGTATTCCATGGTATATATGTGCCACATTTTCTTTATCCAATCTATCATTGATGGGTATTTGAGTTGGTTCCAAGTCTTTGTTATTGTGAACAGTGCTGCAATAAACATACGCATGCATGTGTCTTTATAGTAGAATAATTTACAATCCTTTGGGTATATACCCAGTAATGGGATTGCTGGGTCAAATGGTATTTCTGGTCCTAGATCCTTGAAGAATCTATTGCCACACTGTCTTCCACAATGGTTGAACTAATTTACACTCCCACCAATAATGTAAAAGTGTTCCTATTTCTCCACATCCTCTCCAGCATCTGTTGTTTCCTGACTTAGTTGAATTGGTTTCACTTAGTCTCTACCACAATCAAATACCTACACAGAATGATGTTTTAATAAGAAAAAGAGATCTAAAATTTGAATCTTAGTTGAGTTTTAATGCCCTTGCAAAAGGATACTAATAAAATTGCCTCATTTATCCATCAAATATTAGCCTCAGTACAAATGCCTCCTGAGTTTACTTTGTTATTACATTCCTGATATTTCGACCATAGTCATTCTCCCAAAATATTTAAGTGATAGTTGCTGACAAAATGCTTAGTGATGTTCTGAGATATTTCTTTTAACTTAATATGTGAGACTCTTTCAACAGTCTTTGAAGTACTATAAAATGTAAGGTGAATTATTAGCATCTATCTCTTCTATTTGAAGATACGCTGAAAATATACCAAATTAAGTTTGAGAAAACCCACAGCAGTGCCAGATTGAAAAAGAAAAAGTGGTATAATTTTCTAGGGATGAAATGTTGGTATTGGTAGACAAGAGGAATCAGCCAGTTGTCTCTAGTTATCTATCACACAAAGATAAAGGTTTCTAATATATTTGGGGGTTTTCCTCAAACACAGAGGGAGTACCAGGTAAGCAGAGGATGTTCCTAAGAACATCTGAGCAGAGGAGAATTTGGATGCACACTCTTCATTTCTTGAAGATTCCAGGTTCAATCTGTGCAGCCATGCCTCTGAATTCGCTTTAAAAATTCTTTGACTCTGGGTAGAAATGGAAAGTAGACCTTTTGTAGAACTGCCTTAAGTGCCAGGTTAACAAGTTGCCAGACTTTTCAAGGAAAGTGGATTTCCCTTGTGTGTTCTGGCTTACAAAATCTGTCTCTTTCATTTCAGGAATAAAATTGTCACACCTTCTAAACAGCAGAATAAGCCAAACTCAACAATCAAAGCCTTGTTTTTCTGTGAATGATCTTGAGCAGTCCCTTGAGAAAGAGAGTTGGGTGGAGAATATAAGCGTATAAATAAAGAACAAAAAGATCGGTTCATCTTACTATAGTAAATATTTCATCTCTCTACCTCTATTGCAAAGTATATGTATTTTTATTTATGTAAGTTACAAAATACTGGTAGAGTAACAGGATCTTAGATGTCTCTTTGTTCAGAATGAATAAAGTAGAGAAAAAAACAACCAAGGGAATTTCCCACCCATCTTTATATCAAAACTAACCAGGGATTATCTAATCCCTTAGAAGTGAAGGATATTTGGATCTCTTAAACAATCAACTTGTTTGGGGGACCTGGCTACAACAGTGCCCAGTTACACTGATGAGTTAATTCAAGATACTGACTCATCAGTAGAAATGATTAAGTATTCTTGGTTAGAATAGGCCAAATACCTACCCTCAAAAACCATCAAAAATTATCAACACCTAATACTTCATATTGTGACTGCCCCAAATCATTTTGTCATTCAAACATGTATGTATGTTAAGTGCATGTGTGCATATATATATACACACATACACTATATGTATATGTATATGTAATTATGTGGTGTGTATGCTAAGAGGTTGTCAGAATTGATCCATAGTGTTTCTAAAGAATCACTTAACACTGCCGGGAGCGGTGGCTCAAGCCTGTAATCCCAGCACTTTGGGAGGCCGAGACGGGCGGATCACGAGGTCAGGAGATCGAGACCATCCTGGCTAACATGGTGAAACCCCGTCTCTACTAAAACATACAAAAAACTAGCCGAGCGAGGTGGCGGGCGCCTGTAGTCCCAGCTACTTGGGAGGCTGAGGCAGGAGAATGGTGTGAACCCGGGAGGCGGAGCTTGCAATGAGCTGAGATCCGGCCACTGCACCCCAGCCTGGGCGACAGAGTGAGAGGAAGATATAAATATGCAGTAAGTTAATATAAAGACAGAAACCTGAGGATTATATGAAACCAAATAAATCGCAGCAACTTAAAATAAAGAGACTTCTAATATTTAGTTTATCTTCTGCCATGTGAAATCAGTATGTCTTACTTTTGAAAAAAATGGAATGGAGAGAATCAAAGGATGACCTTGTTTTTGTTATTGGTGTTAATAACAGTGTCCCACTGCCCCACAGCTATTTAGTAGTATTAGAAGAACACAGAGGAGGAAATGTTTTCTAAGGGGACTGTGTTGAAAGGTTGTAATGAAGTTTAACATAGTTTTGGAAGCTCAGTTTCACTTATTTTGTCTGAGGCATATATATGCATAAGATCAGGTTACTGAGAAAGAAAGAAATACACTGTTCTTTTCATTGCTCAGACAAAGAATGAATTACAGCTAAAATGTGGGGTGGAGACAAGGGGAGGGAATGAGTGCAACTGGGGGAGTCAGGAGAGATAACTTAACCCATTCTGGGATAGCAAATGATTGATTTGCAGAGGCAGCCCTTCTCTCCCTTGGGAAGAACCATTTCCAGACAACTCAGTCAATCCAGATTCCATCAATCCAAATTCTTTCTCCGATGGCCTTGACATATAGTGCAGGCCTCTATTTCAAGATATCACACTTTATTACCTATGGTGAGCTCTGTCGTCAACACAACTGTAAGCATCTCAAAACTTGCATCAACTAAATATTTGTGCTCACCTCATTGTTTTTCACTGTGCATAAATTCATTAAAACAGGAAACATCTTTTAAGATAGTTATGAGGCTTTTAAGGTAATGTGGATTTAAGTCAAAGCACAGCTCAACAGGGCCACTTCTCAAGTGGTAAGTTGCTTGAAGACAAAGACTATGTCATGTATCTGTCTTTGGCGGACCACTCTCTCTACAGAATCCATGCTTAAAACATATTTGTTGAATAGAATTTAATCTTATTTTAACATTTAATTATTATCAAACAGGTACTCTTAAGATATAGTCTAGATTCTCTGAGATTTCCAAGACCTTTTCAGGGGCCTACAGAGTTAAAAACTATTTTCCAGCTAATGCTAAGACGTGATTTGCCTTTTCATTGAGTTGACATTTGCACTGATATTGCAAAGGCAATGATGGGTAAAATTGCTTGTGCCTTAGCACAAATTAAAGCAGTGCCACCAATCTGTACTGGAAATTGTGTTGCTCGTCCTCACACATTTGCAACTGAAAAACAAAAATGCCAGTTTCACTGAAGAATGACATTGGTAAAGCAGTAAACATTTTTAATTATTTTATGCAATCTCGAATCTGAACTCCTTAGACTTTCTGATGCTTGATGAAATGGGATGTATTTCTGAAGGTTACATATTGAAGTAGGAAGGTTGTATCAAATAGAAGTTCCATGATCTTTTTTGTTTGTTTTGTGAGCTGAACTTGCAACATTTTTTTCCAGAAGACAATAAAAAATTACTTGAAAGACCACCTTGTAGACAAACTATTCAGACTTCGGCATTTGGTAGACAATCTCTCAAAAACAACACAAAACAACAACAACAACAAAAGAAACTCAAATTATGAATCATTAATGTATAAAAATAGAAGCTTAATCAATAGATTTTGATATAACCGAGCATGAAAAATTCATTGACACGGTTCCAGATTCCACATTGCAACTAACCTTTAAGAAACTACCACTTGATGAGTTTGGGGATAGTATCAAATCATATCCATACTTACCTGAAAAGCTTAAAAAATACTCCTCTTCTTTCAATTTCATAATTCAACTAAAACAACATATCATAAGAGATAGAATGCAGAAGCAAATATGAGAATCCATCTGTCTTCTATCAAGCCAGAACTTTAAAAGGTGTGCCATGCTATGAAACAATGCTAATCTTCTCACTACAGCTTTCGTTTTGAAACATAATCTTTTTTTAAAATTCTAAAATACATGATAATCTGTAATGGATTTCTTATTTATATTTTAAAGCATTAATAAATATTTTAAACTTTCTCAGTTTTAGCTTCCAATATGTTAAATATTATATAACCCACTTAAACAAAAGCTCTTTGAGGTCCTCAGACATGTTTTAAGCAGGTCCTGAAACCAAAAAGCTTGAGAATTTCTGCTGTAGAGAAATGAGGAGACAGGTTTGACTTCCCAGGGAATCAAAAAATTGGGAATTTAGCCTATAACTTATTGGTAGAAAATAATAAATACCTTGAAAATGGTAAAGTTACCATAAGAATGTAATTATAATGTCTCAGATGCTGATATAACTTTGAACTCAAAATCTGGTAAAACAAATTATTTGAAACACCTAAGATACATGAGGAAAGAAACCTACCTTTCAATAAAAGTAATGATGCATTCCAGAAAAGAGTTCTTCAGCCTTCTCCTTAATTCTCTACTCTTAAAAAGTGGATTTAGAGATTATCTCTTCATTTTTTGTCATGTTGCAAATTTTGCAAGTAAACTTAATTTTCAACTCTTGTAAATTAGAAAAGTTTAAGCCATGGCTTTCAAAATATCAGTCTCCCTATTGTAAATATTGGTGTTTCCTTGATTTTCTCATTTCTTCCTTTCCTTCATTTATTCTAAAACTATTTATTGTCCCCAACTGAACAATGCGCAATAAGTTAGTACAGTCAGTAACCACAGGGTCATAAGCACTGGATAATGGGTAGCAGAGAATACACGCAGAGATGAATAAGAGATGCCCTTTACACTCGAAATACTACTGGGCAGTATTTGAACATAAATTCATTTTACTATTGTATTCAAGTTTTCTAAAACGATTGCTCCACACTTGAAGCCTTCAATCTAAAGTGATGGGAAACCTCAGAGGAAGTGAATTCATTAAAAATATAGAGTTCGTTGTCATTGACAAACTGACATCACCCTCTTCTCTTGTACCTATACTTGGTCACCTCCCCTGGTTCTTCACTCATACAGGAGGATGTGAGTTATTTTCTGTGATTGTGAAGGGGAAATATATGGATCTAGTTTTCATATCCAAAATGTGTACTTACTTTAAATCAGTATGTAGTATTAGTGATTTTAGTTAAAACAACTCACAGACATAGTTGTTGGCAACCCTCACGCATACCTGGGAATGCTGCCTAAAAACCAAAATGCTGCAAAAGTCATAGTGCATTTCAGTCACACTCTGTTTCATATGGCACCAATAACAAATACTGTTGGAAAGCATTTTCAAAGATCCCAGGTTCTCTTAAGAACTCCAGGTCTAATTACCAAGCAGGCTCGACGGTCTAAAAACATTTATGGATATTCACTTATGACATAGTAATTACCAGCTAATTATGAAATAGTTATACAGGGCCTTTTGCTTTTGTGTCTGGAAAATGAATATGCTAACTACTGTATATTTTAGTGAGAGATAGGATGTGTGTAGGGTAGAGAAGTATCCCCTTTGCATTTCTTTTTCGTCTTTTTCTTTCCCCCAAAGACAACTCATGGCCAAGGATAATCATCTTTCTCTATTACAGCAGGATCCTGTGTATGATCTGCTTGACTCCCCTTCTTTGTCTTCCACTTCTCCCTGTTTCATTCCATCAAAACCACAGAGAAGGAGAGGAGGCCAGTTTCAGCACCTCTGCCTCCACCATCATTACTAAGGAATGCTCTTACTCACTATAACTGAGAAGCAGCAATTGAATCTCAGAGCACCCGTGGAAAAAGGCAAGAGGCAGCTGACTGTGAGCTATGTGCCACTCTGACTCCCAGTAATCACCTATAAAATGAGTCAATCATCAATCATCAATAGATAGAGAGGAGCCATTGAATTCTTCCTGTATTCTTGACTGAAATACTAATAAGTCAGTATCTTATAGTTCCTCTTTCTGAAGATGGCCTGGTTAGTGATATTTTAGGAAAATTAAATTGAAACGGACACTTGGTTCTGCCACAAGAGCACAGATAAGATGTTTCTTTTTTAGAGAACATGGCACAGTGGTAGAAGAAGCTTAGAATTAGAATGTAGACAAATATGGGGTTAAATCCTAGCTACATGAGCTGAAGAAATGTATGTAGCCTTTCTAAATTTCAATTTCCTTATCTGTAAATTGAGAATAAAAATATCTCTCAGAGAGATGCTTTGAGGATTAAATGAGTGAATAAGTAATAATTCCTTTTGATGAAGTTCCTTTCCTTTCCTTTCTTTTCAAATGATAGTTCTCTGCTAGCTCTCTCGAAACACTCTGAAAGCACATGGTATTACTTGAAATCTTTCTGCCACATGTAATGGATTCCTCTGCCATGGTAAGAATCCAATAAGATGGTAATCATGATTTTAATATTATTTCTTGCCATAGGTTTTGCTGCATTTTAATAGAAGGAATCATTCCACTCCAGTTTAATTTAATTCAACTAATAGGTACTGAGTTTAAGCCAAATGGAAACACACAAACAAAAAACGCAGTGCTTACTCTTTGTAAACATACAAGAGGGGAGAAATAATCAACATGTACACAAACCACAATAATGAGTGATGGAACATGGAAGTGACTCAAAGATGTACACATGATGCTAGAAGAGTTCTGGCAAAACAGATGCCTGTGAACAAATGTGAGCCTGAAGGAACTAATCCTTCAAAATGGATCACAAGTGGCTAACTGGGCCTAAATTTAAAATAGAGTCAAGAGACCATTTGCTAACTACAGGTCATGCATGCACTCGGTTCTTTGAAAACCTGCAACCTTGGAAAGGGATTTTCAGGGCTCATCTGCCTCAACCATCAGAGCTCAGCTGCATCAACAAATCAGAACTAAGCAAGTTTCAATCCTTCATTTGCATAAGCAAACCTGATTGGAATATGGACAGGAACTTTTGCCATAAAACATGAACCCTTTCTTTGTTCTCTAGAAGGTACCCTCATTTTACACTGAAAGCTGCATCTCACTGTTTGCAAATTGTTCATTGGAATAAAGTCTCTTTCCTCCAAATAAAGTCTCTTTTCTCCTTTTCAGAGAACTTTTGTTCACATGCCCTGACAGGTGTCTTCACATAACTCCTCAACCATGAATGCCTTTGAAGTGTTTTTACCCACCATAAACACACATATAGAGCTAGGACTCTTGGTGACTCCATGACACTTCATTAGAAGTTTTTCAGGCTGGTCAATGTGGTAGAATTTCCCCTACCTTTCACCCCATTGTTAGCACTCAGAAAATGTGTGGAAAACCTGAGTTCAAATTTTAATACAGATTAACACAATGCTGTAGATCTGTATCCTCTCCCAGAGTCAAAATAGCTTGTCTTTCATTGAATTTAGAGGGGAAAAAAATGGTAAATCTATATTGCTCCATAAACAGTATGGCACAAAATCTGTTGCAATTCTGTGCAATTTTCTGTAATCATGTGTACTTAAGTGAAATTTACATTATCATTATGAGCTGCACTATGGAAATGATTCTTTTAGCCTACAGCTATTAGAACCATCCTGGTGCCAGGACTAAGTTGTCAGCACCAGGGGAAGCAATTTCATCGCGTTTCTTCTTACACGGACACACGGCTCCTATTAGCACATATGCCTCCTATTTTGTTTTTCTTCCCCAACTCATGGAGTTTGCCTCTGAGTGGAAATGAAAACAATTTCAAGAATGAAAAGTTTCAGCTTGTTGCTAAAAATATCTCCAATCATCAGCAGGGGAGGCAATTCCTCAGCCACTTGCAACAAAGATGACCTCTTTGCCAGGCTTGGCCTACAGCAGGAGGTGTCTACTCATGAGCTCCTTTTACATGGGCTCAAAAATAAACAGCCAGTTCCTCTGGCTGGCCTCCCTCCTTGAATGGAGGCAGGGAACATTCTGTACAAGGAAACCTTTTCCCACCAAGCTAGAGGCCAATCCTAACCAAGTCAATTGAACCATCTGAGATACGTTAGAACATTAATAGCTTTTAATTACAGGTGCCCAAGTGGCTCAACTTTAATGTCTGTCAATCCTGAGGACTCAGCACATCGAGGACATCATATTACAAAGGTGCAGCAGTGCATCATATTACTTTTTAAAAACAAAATCAAAGACTACTTTTTTCACATAAACCTCTACCTTGAATATACATCTCTCCCAAGGTCACAGGAATACATTTCCATATTATAAGTCACCAAGTAAGCAAAAACTTGGAAATGAATGCCAAGTCCAGGAAAAGTTACACATAAAATTCCCTCCTATATTTAAGGCTGACAGTGATATATACAGGGCTGAACCAGCATTCTGAAAAATTGAAACCACATGGTGTCCTTACCCCCAGGTCCCATTTGCATATAAGAAGAAAAGACAAATTTGCTTTTACAAATAGAGAAATTGAGGCAAAACATCATAAGAAACTGAGAATTAGAATTATGACCCAGAGATCACTCCTCTTAATCTCTCCAAGCTGGTAGGTAAATTTACCTCAACAGTAGAGGTATGGCATTCACAGGATTACAAGACATAGATTCAGATGTGCAAACCTTTTAATATGTTTCCACAAGGTAATATATGCACTTTGAATCCCCTATGTGCCTGGTGTTAGGAAATGTAATTGTGATCAATTGCAGGTATATCCAGTGCTGTAAGATTTGCCATTAGTAAATTCAAAATTTCCCCCATGGCTCTTTCTCCCCAGGGTGCATCCAAGTTCCGTGAGTTACACCAGATTGTGTCAATGGAACGTGGATGGGGCAAAGAGAGGCATCCGTCATCTGCCGCTAAGCACATTATTGAATCTGGTTCTTCACTATAGCTCTTATTCTGTGTTTGCATCCAACGAGGTGTCTGAATGCCCATCTGCTGAGGGTATCCCTTTATTCAGACCATGAGACCTTTGGGTCTTCCAGTTCTCAATATCACATCTGATCATTTACCATGAAAAAATGGCCGTATCCATATCTTTGAGGGAGTCTCAGGGACTCTGGGAGGATACCTAAGGTCTCTCTCACTTAGATACACCATGCAGCAATTTCACGTCCTCTCTCCTGTGCATGACGGAGTAGACAAGTTGGGAGCTTGTCCAACTTTGACCCCTGGAGATTACTTTGGAAAGTGAAGGTGTAGCAGGATGAAAGTCTGGCTCAGAAAGCAGCATAAGTAACTTACTCTCTTGCTTCCCGTCCAGCTCTTCTTTCCTCAATTCAAACTTAAAGGATCTTGTTCTAATCTGAGGAGCTGATAAAAGTGATGAAGAGAACTAGTTCTTCCCAAACACATATTCTCAGATATTTAAATTAATCCTTCCAATATTTTTCTGCTACAGCAAAATAGATTAAAGGTTATTAAATAAAAATTAAATACTTTTACTGTTCTCCCTTTCTTCAAGGAGTAAACAGATTTTTATTTAATAACCTTTAATCTGTCAAGAACTAATTTCACAAAATTCTACAGAAAAGGAGACAAAACAGTGAAAGGGGAATAAGAAATTTAAGAACTTAGAGACTATTATTTCCATTTGACAAATGTTCTTCACACTATTCCAGTTTTTTTTCTTTCTTTTATCTTCTTTTTTTCTCTTTCCTTCCTTTTTTTTTTTTTTTTTTTTTTTTTTTTTTTTGAAATAGGGCCTTGTTCCATCACTCAGGTTGGAGTATACTGGCACAATCATACCCACAGCAGCCTCCAACTCATGGACTCAAGTGATTCTCCCACCTCAGCCTGCCAAATAGCTAGGGCTAGTGTACACCACCACACCTTGCTCATTTAATTTTATATTTTTGTATAAACAGGGTCTCACCGTGTTGTCCAGGCTGATCTCAAACTCCAGGACTCAAGCCACCCTCCCATCTCAGCTTCCAAAGTAGCTAGGACTAGAAAGCATGCACCACCACACCTGGTTATTTTATTTATGTATTTATTTATTTATTTATTTATTTATTATTTGTAGAAACAGAGTCTCACTATGTTGCCCAGGCTAGTCTCAAACTTCTGGGCTTAAGCAATCCTCCCATCTCGGCCTCTCAAAGTGCTGGGATTACAGGCATGAGCTACTGTACCTGGCCCTTCTTTTCCTTTTTAACAAGTGGTATTACAAATGGGCATTAAATTTGTGGAGTGACTTGTCTAGATGCTTTTTCAGAGTCTCACAACTCCTTGTTTATCTGAGATTTCTTATAATTGCCCATTTCATGCTATCCCTGCTCTCCCCTCTATTCTGGTTATTATCCTTACTATGCTTTACCAATAGCTAATTTTTCCTTTCTCTGTCCCCATACTTCACAATCTTTTCACTTCATAAAAGATGATACTATGTATTTGGAACTAAGGGATAAATGGATGACTACTGGTCCCAGTTAGATACTCTGAGCATGAAGGAGCTGATTTCTTATGTATTTCAAATTGTTTTATGGAACTCTCCTGGACCTCAGTAAACTAATCAGGAAGATTTGATAAAGGCAAATCCTCACTATGCATTAAGTCTTGCTCCTCCTGCATGTACTCCATGAATCACTGTCAACTATACTAGGCTATTACTGATCTTCCCATTTTACAATGTCTTAAAAAGCACTTCAAAAATCCCCTGTAAAACTTCATTTAACCCTTTGTCCTATACTATCTTATACTGTTCTGTTTGTTTGAAGTACGTTATTGTTCTTTTAGTAACATTGGAAGATGTTTGAGTGTATAAGTCATATTTTCTAGAACGAAGACCACTTCCAAGTCACTCAAATTCAAGGCTGGAAGCATTGTAATTTTTCAAAAATAATGTAGAAAAATCATAGTGCATAATGGAAAGAAAATGGGCAGTCATATAGACAAAAATTTAAGCCCTTCTTCCATCCATCAATCATACAAATTTGGGAAAGTCTAATTGTAAACGTTGTGAGAATCAAAGAAGATGATGGCACAAAGACACCTAGTGAGCTTTCATAGCTACAAACTGAATAAATGAATGAGTGAAAGAATTTCCATGAAAAGGTGTAAAAGATGCTAAAGAATGTGCCAGATCAGAAAAAAAAGAAGAAATATAAAAGAAGTGAAACAGCCAGAATATACAAAGGCCAGAAGTAGGTGAGAACACAGCATATTGTGAAACTGGCAGGTGGTCAGTTTAACTCAAAGTTAGAGTAAAAGAGTGGCAGACAGTACTTCCACTTTTGGCCAAGGTAGACTAACAGAGACCAGATGTACCCTCCTGCCTGAATAAAATAACTAGACTAAATGTATGAAACAATGTTTTCAAAACACTGGATACAAGCAGTGAAGGACAATGATCCCTAAGAAATAGGAAGCATATGAAGCCAGTATTATTTTGTCCAGGCTTAGGTCATTAGTGAGTTTACATGCCTCAGAACCCGGCAAGAGAACTCTAGCAGAGTCCAACAAACTCCCTAAGTTGAGGACACAGGGCTGAGGGTCTGAGAAAACCACAATGGCTAGAGTTAGCAGGACAGAGTACTGGAGAAGTAAGTGCTGCATTGAGCAAGCACTACAAATATTTGCAGAGGGTCTTGCTGGAATCATCAGCAGAGTTTATAGATCACCACATTCATGTAAGAAAATAATCTAAAGCCAGGGAAAGAATCATCCAAAAAGGATTAAAGAGAGTAGTACCCAGCACTCATGTAAGGCCAGGAACATTGCTTGTTCCCACCAGCCAGACTGGAAAACCTCAAAATTCACAGGGTATTGGTAAGAACACTCAGAAGGGTCTTGCCTCAGAAGTGGAGAATAATTTGGCATAGACAATACAGCACTCTGGTCCCACCTAACAAGCTTTAAAAGCAAAACCCAAAGGATTAAACAGTTTCCAAGTAACATAACTGCATCCAAAAACAAAGCTCAAGAACAAAGGCAAAATTCAACAGTCTGGAATTCAATAAAACATTAGTCCTGCCCAGAAGAATTCAAAACTATTTATGTATACACTCCACCCTCAAGGAGGGTGCTCCCCACTCCTTACACATGCACTATGCACAGTGACTTCCTTCAAAAGAGCACAGTATGAAAATGAGAGGAAAGACTGCTTTACAGGGGAGAAATGTGAAAAGCATTACCTCAGGCAGGTGAACAAGGTTAACATCAATAGTAATAAATCATGTCAGTAATATATACCCTTGATATGATGTGATGAGACTAGCAGTTTTCCTCTCAAAAACACGTAATCCCAGTCTAATCACGAGAAAAACATTAGAAAAATGTCAGTTGAGGGACTTTCTACAAAATACCTGACTTATACTCCTCAAACCTATCAAACCTCCTCAAAAACAGGAAAAGTCTGAGAAATTGTCACAGCCAAAAACAGCCTAAGGTCATGTGACTGAGAATGTGACATGGTATCTTAGATATCACTATTAGGATCAGAAAAAGACACGGTATAAAAACTAAGGAAATCTGAATACATTATGGAATTTAGTTAGTAATAATATATCAGTATTAGTTCATTAATTATCACAAATATACAACACTAATGTAAGATGCTAACAGTAGGGTAAATTTAGTGTGGCGTATGTGGCAACTTTCTGTCCTATCTTCAAAGATTTTCTGTAAATCTAAGACTGTACTAAAATGGGAAGACTTTGCGAAATAAAATACAATTGTAAAAAATTTCCAGGCATCTGAAGAAGCAGGGAAATATGACCCTCAACATGGAGAAAAAAATTAAATCAATTAAAGCTGATCCATAACTAATACAGATGTTATTATTAACAGGTAAGAACACTAAAATGGTTATAATTGAATTCCACATGTTCAAAAAGTATGTAGAGGCATGGAAGATAACAAGGCAGTCCTCAAATTTCCACAGTTGAAAACAACAATCTCTGAGATGAGAAATACGTTGGATATAATTAATGACAAATTAGGTATTGCCAAAGAAAAGACTACTTAAGTAGAAGGTATAGCAATAGAAACTGTCTTCCACAAAATACAGATAATTTTAGAAAATTAACAAAGTAAAAGTGAGCTGTGAGATAACTTCAAATATCCTACCAGGCGTGTAACTGGAGTGTTCATGAAAGGAAAGCAGAAAAAATAATAATAGAAAAAAAGTAATAGCTAAAATTTTTTTAAATTTGATGAGAAATATAATTTCATAGATACAGGAAGCTCAACAAATACAAAGCACAAAACATGTAAAGAAAGCTGCACCAAAGTACATTACAATCAAACTGCTGAAAATCAATGATAAAGAGAAAATTTCAAAAATAGCCAGAGTGAAAAGATACATTAAGCATTGAAGAAAAGAATGGCAGATGTTCCATCAGAAACAATGCAGGCAAGAAGACAGTGAGCAACATCTTTAAAATAGTTAACAGAAACAAAACAAAAAATTGCCAACCTAGAATTCTATATCCAGTGTGTAACTTTCAGAAATATAAACAAATACTTTTTTAGACAACAGAAGCTGAGAGAATTTATTATAAGGAGATCTATGCTATAAGAGAAGTACAGGAAAATTCTTTAGGCAAAAGTAATATGATACCAGACTTGGACCTTCATAAAGACATGAAGATTTTAAAATATGATTTAAATGAATGTAAATATTTTAAAATACATTTTTCTTATCTTTAGACTTTCCAAAAAATAATTGATTTAGAGTGGCTTTGGATAATGAGTAGAATGTTAGGTCAGTGGAACAGGAAAGTCCAGACAAAGATCTAGCTACTTATGATAAGTTCATTTTAACAGAGATACAAATTCAATTAAATGAAAAAAACCTTTTCAGAAAATAGCACTACACTGAACAATCACATGCAAAACAATGAATCTCAACCCATACCATGTACCTTATTTAAAAATTAATTAAAAATGTTAAGTTATAAGCCTATGTGACAAACTATAGAATTTCTAGAAGAAAACACAGGAAAGTATCTTTGTCCTTTGGTTAGGCAATGAGTTATTAGATACAACAACGACACAAAAGCACCATCTTTAAAAGAAGCATAATGATGAATTGGACTTCATCAAAATTAAAAATTTTTGCTCTTTGAAACATACTGTCAAGAGATTAAGATGAGCTACAAACTAGAAGAAAATGTGTGCAAAATACATGTCTGATAAAGAATTTGTATTCAGAATATATAAAGAACTTTAAAACTATAATAATAAAAAGAAAATGAATAACTAAAGCCAAAAAAATCTGAACATTTCACCACAGAAAACATCAGACCAGGTGCAGTGGCTCATGCCTGTAATCCCAGCACTTTGGGAGGCCAAGGCAGGCAGATCACGAGGTCAGGAGATCGAGACCATCCTGGCTAACATGGTGAAACCCCATCTGTACTAAAAATACAAAAAAATTAGCCAGGTGTGGTGGCGGGTGCCTGTAGTCCCAGCTACTCGGGAGGCTGAGGCAGGAGAACGGTGTGAATCCGGGAGGCGGAGCTTGCAGTGAGACGAGATCGCGCCACTGCACTCCAGCCTGGGCAACAGAGCGAGCCTCCATCTCAAAAAAAAAGACAAGACAAGAAAAAAGAAAACAAAACATCAGATGGCAAAAAAAAAAAAAAAACACATGAGAAAATACTCAACACCTTTAGCCTTGAAGGAAATGCACATTTGAACCACAATGAGATATCACTACTCACCTATTAAAATGGCTAAAAGGAAAAAAAAAATACTGATGAAACCAAGTGCTGGTGAGAGAGTGGAGAGACTGAAATTCTTAGATATTGCCAGTGAGAATGTGAAATGGTACAATGATTTTGGGAAGCATTTGGAAACTTCCTATAAAATTAAGCATACATTTACCATATAACCCAGGAATCCCACTCCTAGTCATTTACCAAAATGAAATTAAAACTTAAAGCTATAAAAATATGTGCATGCAAATGTTAATGATAGCTTTAGTTGTAATCATCCAAAACTGGAAACAACTCCAATCTTTTTCAACATTAATGTGAATAAACTGTGGTATAGTTATACCGTAAAATATTACTCACCAATAAAGAGGGAATAAATTACTGATATACATAACAACATGGAAAAATCTTAAATATATTATACTAAGTGAAAGAAGGCAGTCACAAAAGACTACAGAGTCTGTGAGTCCACTTATATGACATTGTAAAAAAGGCAAAGCCTAAGGCACAGAAGTCAGATTGGCATTGTGAAGGGATATGGGTAGAAAGAGAACTTGACTACAAAAAGACAACGCGGAAATCTGGAGGGGTGGCAGTGGTGAAGTTGTTTTATATTTTTATTTTAGTTTAGTTTATTTTTTTGAGACGGAGTCTTGCTCTGTCGCCCAGGCTGGAGTGCAGTGGCTCTATCTCGGCTCACTGCAAGCTCCGCCTCTGGGTTCACGCCATTCTCCTGCCTCAACCTCCCAAGTAGCTGGGACTACAGGCGCCCACCACCACACCTGGCTAATTTTTTCATATTTTTAGTACAGATGGGGTTCACCGTGTTAGCCGAGATAGTCTCCCTCTCCTGACCTCGTGATCCGCCCACCTCGGCCTCCCGAAGTGCTGGGATTACAGGCAGGAGCCACCTCGCCCAGCCTTTATATCTTGATTGTGGTGGTTACATGACTGCATTTGTCAAAATTTGCAGAACTGAATGCTAAAAATTTTAATTGTACTCTCTATTGCAAAAAATAGTAGCAGCATATTATGTGTCTGTAGTATATGTAAAAGCATAGTGTAAGGACTATAGCACAAAAATGGGAAGGAAGAATTGGAAACACACTGTTACAACATTCTTAAACTACATATGAAGCAGTATAATATTTGAACTGGATTGTGATGATTGTAGAACTCATGGAGATGGTAGAAAGACGGTTACCAGAGGCTGGGAAAGGTA
The DNA here is from genome assembly GCF_024542745.1 of Macaca thibetana thibetana. NCBI lineage: Eukaryota > Metazoa > Chordata > Mammalia > Primates > Cercopithecidae > Macaca > Macaca thibetana. Next base: position 28,839,175 of record NC_065588.1, on the reverse strand, counting down.
GTGGGAGTGGGGAGAATGGGGAGTGGTTAATGGGTACAAAATTATGTTAGAAAGAACGAATAAGATCTAGATTTGTTAGCACCACAGGGTGACTATGGTCAATAATAACTGTACATTTTAAAATAACTAAAATAGTAGAATTTGATTATAACACAAAGAAAGGATAAGTGCTTGAGGTGATGAATATTCTCACTTACTCTCATGTGATTATTATGCACTATCTGCCTATATACACCTGCTATGTACCCACAAAAACTTAAAATATTTTAAAAAGGACATATATTGTAAATTTTTGGACACTTACAAAAATTTTTTAAGAGATATGATTAAGCCCACCATGAAGATAATATGAAATAATATAAAAGAATCAACTCATCCAAGAGCAGGCAGGAAAAAAAATGGAGCAAAGAACAGATGAAACAAATTGAGAATAATAAGCAAGAGGGTGACTTTAAATCCAACAAATTAGCAAAGACATTAAGATAGATGGTCTGAACATACCAATTTACAAACACAAGAAAACAAAAACAAAAACTTTCCAAGTTACAGGGTCAGTTATAGAACTTGTAGATTCAAATTAAGTTAGTAAAGTAGCAAGAACTTTTTAAAACGCACGTCTAAGTCAGGAGAGAATTAAACAGAAAGGGAAATTTTTGAATAAGCCTTCATACAAGATTCTGCTTTTAAATAAGCCTAATTAGGTGAAAGCTTTGTGAAGGCAGAGCTTTGGAGGAAGCAGCTGTCCCATCATGTTTTGTCCAGATGTGGTTTGGGAATGGGGGACAGCAGACAGGAGACCAGTTTTCAAGACCCAGACAGTCCCTTGTTCCATCCCCAGCTCAACCACTGACTCACCATATAATTACAGCAATTGCTCAGATTTACTTTCTTAAATTTTTGAAATATGCAAAATAATACTTAATCTTCACCTTACTTACTGGGAAAGGATAAGGAGAGACAGGATAGGCTCCCTAAAGTATTGTGAACTTCTCAGTTCAGGAACACTTAATTACTATTCCTTTTCAAAACCAATAAATTTTCACCTGATTTTTCTTGCTTTTTATGCAGAAGGCTGATATTAAATTATATCCTTTATAACCTATTTTCTTTTTCCAAACTAATTTTGTTAGAAAATCATGAGATTGGAAGTTACAATGTTAAGTTTGACCTTGGAAAATCCTGCGACTGAAAAGGAAGCCAAATGTCATGTATCACTACATTTTGCAAAGAAATTGATCCTTTGAAAAATAGATTGACTTCAAAAGGAATTTTTTAAAAGATCTGTAAGAATCTTTTCTTGCAAAACGGAAAGAAACACTGATAATTTATCTTTATTTCTGTCAAGTCTACAACCCAAGAGACTACCCCTTCTTGCCCAGTAGCAGGAGTGACCACACACCATCAAAGTCTGGCAGATGCTGTTGATTTCTTATTTCTTTTTTCTATTTTTTTTAATACTTTAACTTCTGGGGTGATGCTGTTGATTTCTATTCAGCAGTCATTTGTTTATTTCTTGCTAATGGGACCCTTGTTTTCTTGGGGTTTTTTTTTTTGTTGTTGTTGTTGTTGTTTTGTTTTGTTTTGTTTTTGGTGGGGGGCAACAATGTATACCTTCCTAACCAAAAGGTCATGAATTTTTAAGCATCATTTCTCAGAAGAAAAGCTGCTGTCAGTAGAAGAAAGGGAGCTAATTCTTAGTTACACAGGACTATACTGCCCATGGTGAGAATTTTTGCATGCATTGCCATGGCACATTAAAGGTCAGGAGTATGTCCTGGTCACTGTGATAACTAAAAAATATTCTCTACCATTTCCAAGTGCTCACCTACAGAGTAATGCTCTCTGTTGAGAAACCCTTGGCCCAAGCTGTTTTAGTCTGTTGGGATGCCATAGCAACATATAACAGAAAAGGTGGCTTAAATAACAAAAGTTTATTTTCTTGCAGTTATGCAGGCTAGAAGTCCAAGATTAAGGTGTTGGTAGGTCTGGTTTCTTCTGCAGCCTCTCTCTTTGGCTTGCAGATGGATGCCTCCTTGCTTTGTTCTCACATGACCATTCCCCCGGGTGCATGCACTTCTGCTATTTCTGTGTGTCCAAGTTTTCTCTTCTTATAAGGATACCAGTCAGATTGGATTAGGGCCCACACTGAAGGTTTTATTACCTCTTTGAAGACCCTATCTCTAAATATAGTCACATTCTGAATTACTGGCGATTAGAACTTCCATATGTGAATTTTGGGGAAACAGAATTCAGCTCATAACACAGACCAAACATTAAAATCCTGCTGCCCTTTTTTAGATATGTTGAGAGGTAAACTGAGACACAATAAAAAGTCTGAAGAGTTTGTTTGAACAAACAGTGATTCATAAATTAGGAAGCACCAAACCAAAAGAGGTTTCAGGCTCTTTTGAAGAAGTGTAAGGGACAGGCTTTTATAGGGTGAATGTGGAAGTAAAGCAAATACACCACCAGACTGGTTACAGTTACACAGTTCTCTTATTTGGTCTGTCCCTCTGGAAAGTCCCTTGTTATAGAACTCTGAGTTACTTGTCAGCTTCTCATTGGTTGAGCTTAAGATTTGTTTTTCTCTAATACAAGCATTTCTTGTAAATGCCTGTAAATGCCAAGTTTAACTTATGTTTGTAATCAAGTGAGGTTAAGGTTACTTTCAATTCCTAACTGTTTTGTCTGCTCAGGAATTTTCCAGGGCTGTTCTCCACCTTAAATCACTTTAACAGACACGAGACTCCCCAACTTCGTAAGGTTGAATTTAATAAAAGTCATAGGACCCAGTTATGCCCAATGAGGTGTCAAAGGAAGTCAGCTTGGTGTGGGTGTGGAGGAGCTTATGGAAAAGCTTTTGCTTTTCTGAAAAAAGGGTTACACATGGTCAGTCTTGCTCTTAGCTCTTTCTTTCAGCCTTGAACACTGATATGACTGATGCCTGTGACCATGAGAAAAAGATTAGTGAATGGCAGAGATACCATCTTAGACCCTGACATTATTGTCATTGAAGGAATCTACCTCTGAGTGTCTTGTCATATGAGAAAAATTAGCTGTTTAAGTTTCTGTAGGTCATGTTTTCTGTCATTTGCTACTGAAAGCACTCTTAGCAGATGCAACCTGAAAATATCTGAGAAATCCTGCTCAAAGTTGTGAAATCTATAGACGGACACTTACTCATATTGTTCCCTTGTTGTTATTTTAATGTCTGTAGGTCTTTAGAGTCTTTCATTTATCATATTTGTAATTTGTGTCTTCTCTTACTTTTTCTTGATCAGTTTGGCTATAGGTTTATCCATTTTATTTAAGTTTTTCAAATAGCCAGCTTTCAGTTTGTTGACCTTATTTTTTTTCTGTTTCTGATTTTATTGATTTCTGTTCTTTGTTATTTTTGCCTTTATCTTTACTTTGGGTTTAATTTTCTTTTCCTAGTTTCATAAGGTGGTGATATAGACCAGCTTATGATTTGAGACCTTTCTTCTTTTCTAATATTAGCATTATTTCCTGTTATAAACTAAATGTTTGTGTCCTTGCAAAATTTGTATGTTGAAATCCCAACCCCTAACGTAATGGTATTAAAGGGTGGTAGGGTGGTAGTAAGAGGTAATTTGATGAAAGATGGATTCCTCATGAATAGGATTAGTGCATTTGTAAGAAGAGACTTAAAGTATGTGCTCTCTCTTTCTCCCCCTCCCTTCAGAACATGTGAGGATACAATGAGAAGGTAGCTGTTTGCAAACCAGAAAGAATCCCCTCATCAGACATTGAATCAGCTAGCATCTTGAACTTGGTCTTCCCAGCCCCCAGACCTATGAGAAATAAATGTTTGTCATTTAGTCAAATGACATTTTGTCATTTACTCAAGTGACAAATTTAGTCACTAGTCTCCTAGTCTATGGTATTCTTGTTATAGCAGCCAGAACTGACAGAAACATTTTCCTCTGAGTACTGCTTTTGCTGCATCCCATACATTGACTGGGAATTCTCCATTTATCTTTCTCATTATTGATTTCTAGTTTACTTCCTTTGTGGTCCATATGATTTCAATCATCTTAAATTTAGTAAGATACATTTTATGGCCTAAAATGTGGTATGTGTATATTTGTGAACAAATGTGTTACTCAGCAGCTTTTGTGTCCTGTATTGATGATATTGTTCCTCAAGTCTTCTATAAACTTACGATTTTCTATTTGCTTTTTTAAAAATTACTGAGATAATAATGTTACAATCTTCAACTATAATTGTGGATTTGTCTGTTTCTTCCGTTCTGTTTTTCCTTCACGTATTTTGAAATTAGTAGTAACATATACATTTAAGATGTTTATGATAAATTTATCCCTTTATTATTGTGAAGTATTCCCATTAATCTGTGATAATATTTCTTGTTCTGAAATCTACATTGACATTAATTAATATAGTCATTCAAGCTCTCTTTGGATTAGTTTTTGCAGGGGATATCTTTGTCTATAATTCGTGTTTAACCTAGCTGCATTTTTCTATTTAGAGTAAGTTTCTTACATGTCCTTTTCAGTAGCATGGATGCAGCTGAAGGCCATTATGCTAAGCAAATTAACACAGGAACAGAAAACCAAATACTGTATGTTCTCATTTATAAGTGGGAGCTAAAACATTGAGTGACACAGACACAAAGAGGGAAACAAGAGTCACCAGGGCCTACTTCAGGGTGAAATGTGGGAAGAGGGTAAGCATCAGAAAACTACCTATCAGGGCCCGGTGCGGTGGTCCGCATCTCTAATCCCAGCACTCTAGGAGGAAGAGGCAGGTGGATTGCTTGAGGTCAGTAGTTTGAGACCAACCTGGCCAACAGGTTGAAACTTTATTTCTACTAAAAACACACACACACACAAAAAAATAGTTGAGCATGGTGGTATATACCTGTAATCCCTGGTATTTGGGAGGGTGAAGCAGGAGAATCCCTTGAACCCAGGAGGTGGAAGTTGCAATGAGCTGAGATCAAGTCACTGCATTCTAGCCTGGGTGATACAGTCTCACTCTCTCTAAAAATAAAAATAAAAAATAAAACTAAAAAAACCTACCCCTTCAGATACTATACTCACTACTTGGTTGATGAAATCATTTGTATACCACACCTCAGTGATGGGCAATTTACCCATGTAACACACTTGCACATATACCCCTGAACTTAAAAGTTGGAAGGACAAAAACATTCTATTTTGTTTCCTTTTCTATTGTTCTATTAGCTGTAGAAGTTTGTTTGCTTGGCTGGTTTTAGTAGTTGCAATCAGGTTTAAAACATACATCTTCAACTTATCAAAATCTACTTTCAAATAATATTATGCTAATTTACACATACAATAAGAATCTTACAATACTATACATTCCCTTCCACTTCCTGGTCTTTATGCTATTGTTGTCATGCATTTTACCTCTATATGTGCTATTAATTCTATGATAGATTGTTATTACTTTTGCTTTAAATAGTCAATATTATTTAAAGAAATTGAAAATGAGAAAAAATGTTTTTACCCATGTATTTACTGTTTTTAGCACTATTCTTTTCCATGTTTAGATCCAAATAGCTATATAATAATCTTACTTCCTAAAGAACATCCTTTTACATTCTCCATAGCAGTGAATTCTCTCAGCATTTGTTTGCTGAAAGTTGCATTTGGGTCTTTTTCTTGAAGGCTTTGGGATGAGATTATCATCTAAATTGCTGAACTTTGAGTAAAGCAGATTGTCCTCCACAATGTGTTGAAGGCCCAAATAGAAGAAGGCCAATCAGTTGAAGGCCTAAATAAAACAAAAAGACTGTCCTGCCTGAGCAAGAGGAAATTCTCCAGCAAATGGCTTTTGGACTTCATCTTCACAATCAGCTGTCCCAGGTCTCCAGTCTACAGGCTACAGATTTTGAACTTCCCAGCCTCCAGAATTGCATGAGCCAGTTACTTATAATAAATTCCTTTCTATATATGTATACACATTCTCTTGGTTCTGTTTCTCTAAAGAACCCTAACTAATAGACTATTTCAAACTTGTAGTCTATAAGCTGGTGCAATTATAGGGATCATGTCGTGTAATTACCTATTGTCCAATGTCTGAAAACTTTTTCTTTCATGTATATTGACCAGTTTTCTACTTGTTTAAGGTAGATCATTTAATTCAGTCCCTGTTACTCTATCTTTACTGGAAGTAGAAGTCCTACTTGCATTTTTTAACCCCATCCATCTCTCATTAGAATTTTAAGATGATCTGAATTGGAGTTTGAGAAATTATTGAATGCAAACCCTTCATATTACAAGTGAGACCTGAATCCCATTCTTTTCTGCGTGAACAAACATTTACTGGGCACCTTTTAAGGACTTGGAATATACTTATTGTGTGCTGGAAATTAGTAGAGTGATATCTCTAGTGCTTATGATAAAAAGTTGTTTTAATCTCTCACTCCTGCTTGTTTTTCTGAATTTTGTCTAAATTTGGAAGATAAAGAGATACTTTTTATTAAATCCAAACAATTGGCAGAGAAGAATCAATGGATTTATATCATCTCTGGAATTATAAATGATACATCAGAATTATCTGTCAGTTTGCTCCCTCACTAGAGATACCACTCATTAGAGAATGAGCATCAGCTTTAAGCCTAATGGGTTTATGACACTTCATCGCTGAATATGCAAGCTTACTTACTATTCACAGATAGCACAGGACATCAGCAGTCCTCCCCAGAACGTGCCCCACTTGCAGAGAGGGTGTGACTCATATGCACCTTCTCTGCAGGCCACAAGACTCTGAGCCAAATACAGAAGAGATTAAGCCCTATACTTCCATTTCCTTTTACCAAACTCAGATCTGGAGAAGAATGAAAAATGGGGCAACAAAAGGTCAAAAGAGTTACGCTCATGGAGATTTCTTCCACAGAGCAATATGGGCAGTGGAGGATAAGTGTTCTCCCTAACACTGTTCATTTTACTGTCTGACAAGTCCTTTCTCTTTGCTTTATGCATATTTATTAAAAGTCTCTGAACTCCAAACCTCTTGCCAATGTTTCTTAAGCCCGATGATTCCTACTATTGCTCCACAATGCGTATATGGGAGTTTCCATGTAGGAAGAAAAATAGCATCCTTGTATAACTAATTAAGAAAGATTAAAGAAAAGCAAAGAATTTAACCATCTTTACATAGAAAAGGTGGCCTGTGTTTAGTGAATATTTTCTCAAAATCTGTACCCATGCCTGGCACATATTAAGCACTAAATAAATCTGTTAGATAAATGTTGAAGTAATTAGCCTAATCTCATTGACAAGAGTCTAAAACATTGATGGCAAAATTCCTAAAATGCAAAATAACTCAAGCAATAGGCATTCAAAAGTATTGATTTCTATTATAGAGTCAAAACAAGGTGGAGAGTATGGATTCTAGACTCCAGGCCTGGATTTTGGCTCTACTTCTTCAACAACTTGTTATAACCCCCTGAGCCCAAGTCTTCCCATCCGTACATTAAGAAAAATAATATTGGCCAGGCGTGGTGGCTCACACCTGTAATCCCAGCACTCTGGGAGGCTGAGGGGGATGGATCATGAGGTCACGAGACTGAGACCATCCTGGCTAACACAGTGAAATTCCATCTCTACGAAAAACACAAAAAATTAGCTGGGCATGGTGGCAGGCACCTGTAGTCCCAGCTACTCGGGAGGCCGAGGCAGGAGAATGGCGTGAACCCGGGAGGTGGAGCTTGCAGTAAGCCAAGATAGAGCCACTACACTCCAGCCTGGGCAACAGAGCAAGGCTCCATCTCAAAAAAAAAAAACAAAAAAAAACAGGAAAATAATATTATCTACCCCAAATGGTTCTTTGAAGGCAAATGAAATGATCCATTTAAAGTACTTAGCTCACACAGTGTCTAATACATATTGCTCAATAAACATTAGCTAATAGTAATAAAATAGTAGTATTAACCAGTTGAGCAAGACTACAGAACTCTCCTTATTTCTGATCTACAAAATAGAATAATTATAATTCCACTGCCTTGCCTCTCCAACATTTTGTTGAGAGGATCAAAGAAAACGTTCATCGAAGAGCTGTATGGATACAAGACATCCCCATGAGTCATATTTTTTTCATACTCCCCCTGCTCTTCATTTACTGATGACCCTAATAAAGATGTAGAAAGCTAGGGATATTGGAGGAGAGATAAGTGTTTTATAGGCTAAGAGGCTTTTCTGAGCCCATCTGCAAAGTTGCTGACAGTCTTTTTTATTGGTGAGGTTTGTGCCTCTTCACTAGACTGTCATCATTTCTTTTCTCAAACTGGGTGTGGGTGGGGGCAGCCACAGCTGACAGGCAGCCTCTCGGGGTGGTCTCTCTGCTGCTGCTCAGGCTGTTGCTGTTGTCATTTCTTAAGTAATCATCTCCTCAGCTTTTCTATGGCATTGACCTCCCTTGCATTCAGTGACCTCTTTTGCAGATCATGCAGTCATTAAACTGTATCAGCTGCAAATATTGACACCCAATTTCGAAGGTAGCAAATCAACTTATGAAGCATAACTTCCCTGATTAAGCATATATATATATATATTTATATATATATATATATATACACACACATATGAGCAAAACATTTACTTTATTGTAGGCTGTGAAAGGAAAGAGCATTATTTCAGTACAGTGAATTGTTTGGTAAAATTTGCAGTCTTAAAACAACTTTGTGACCAAATGTTGTAACTCAGAGGATATTAAAAATTGCAACATATTTTAATGAATATGTTTTTGGGGAATAATTCCTTTCAACACAGATCATCCCAATCTGAAGTAACTGCCAGATTTACTTAAAATTAACTCCTCTCTGCTTATGTCAACTCTCTTGCTCATGCTTCATCATTTACTGAGTTGTGAATAATAGAACCAAGCAGCAGGTAAGATGCGTAACAGAGGTTTTGGATGCAATAGGCCTTCGTCAGTTGCATGTAACTTAAAAGCATCTGTCTTAAGGCTTTCCTGGTTGGTAGTTAAAACCCACATTACATTAGCTTACTACGAAAATATGCAGATTACGATGACCGTCAGTCCATATTTATCTGGGACTGAAGGATTTCCAAGAATGTGGGACTTTCATTGCTAGAATTGGGAAGGTTCTGGGCAAATCAGGACAGTGGATCACTGAGGTGTTGCTGAGGTGGGATATATTGGAAAGATATTTGCCTAGCTATGGAATTCAAGAGCAGGACACACAGTATGGCTTCTTAAAGTAAGACAAAAAACTGGAAATCCTTCAGAGTCAAGCAGCCATTTTTTTCTTTTTCTTTGTATACTCTAGTTCTCTCTGAATGTTTATTTGATTCTCTCTCTCTCTGTCTCTCCTCTACCATCTACAGATTAGCTCACTGTTTTACCCTGACTTAAAAAGTACAAGGGTGCATCTCAGTGGAATTTAAAGGTTCACACTCTTATAACATAAAATCTTGAAGATTCTCAATCAAGAATTGAAACTTGTCAGTGTCCAAATATATCCTGTCTTTCTAAGAATGTTTAACCTAATGACTAGAATCCCTAAAATGCTTACAATGACTCAAAATTCATAGATCACAATCTGAAATGGTTCATCAAGCAACATATTGATTATGAGTAGTTACAGAATAGTATTACAGTACCTTGTTCCTGCTCACTGAATTAAGTGCCCTTATATGGAAATACTCCTGTCTTAGAGTATATTCTAATCCTGTATCCTTTTTTACACTTTCGTTGAAAACTTTAAACATTAGATTCAACTCATGCTAGACCAATTATTTGATTAGTTAATGCATTTATCCCAAAAATATTAAGCTCAAATATCACTACCGATTGGACTAAACCAGTAGTTATTTCAATAACAGATTTCTCAAGCACTTGTTTGCATACCTGAAATTATCACTAAGAGAAGGTTTTTCTTAAGTGGTTAGTTAAATTTAATTAAAACATAGTATATTCAGTATTAGTTAACAAGTCACCCTCAAAATTGCAAATAGCACAAACCAATGTGTTAGCTAATTGTGAGCTAGCTACTGCTCTAAGGCAATTGAGTAATTCATGTTTAATTTTTTGTGATGAGCTATTAATAGGATCACAAAAAGGCATTTTAAAATTATTATAATTGTGCATGTACTCTGCTATTGTTTTACAAAGTAAGTAAATTCTAACTAGTGATTTGCAAATGGATTTTACTCATAGATTGGATGAAATTGTTGTTTCCCCTAAGAGTTTAATGGTACTCATTTATTGTAATTTTACTCTAAGGAATCCGAAATGTTTTACTACCTATGATGTTTTCTCAGTCCCTATTTTTCTCATGATATTTCCTTCACTGATTTGGGTGCTGGATTAAGCCTGTAATCCCAGCACTTCGGGAGATTAATGCAAGTGGATCTCCTGAGGTCAGGAGTTTGAGATCAGCCTAACCAACACGGTGAAACCCATCTCTACTAAAAATAAAAAAAATTAGCCAAGCCTGGTGGCAAGTGCCTGTAATACCAGCTACTCGGGCGGCTGAGGCAGGAGAATCACTTGAACCTGGCAGGCAGAGGTTGCAGTGAGTTGAGGTCATGCCACTGCACTCAAGCCTGGGAGACAGAGTGACTCCCCACACAAATATCCTCCTTCTTCCCATCCATTCATTCAATGTAGCTATGATTTGCAGTTACATCAATATGCCAGATTGTGTTATGATGATGATGTTAATATTATTCAGAGATGAACCATGAGAAATGCTATATTTGTTTCTCATATGGAAGTTTCTTACCCTGGAGTCAACAGTTGCCTTGAATTGTTTTTTTGTTGTTTGTTTGTTTGTTTGTTTAATTTGCTATTTTAGCCTCTGTTATCTACTTATGTTGAATTGCTCTGTTGCTAACTTGCTTAATTTGGGAAATATTTCCCAGAATTCATTTTTCTGTATAGTTCCAGGTTAGAATGGGCTAAAAGAGTAATTTGTGCAAGATTTTTGAGGTGGAGATGAAGCACTGAATACGCTTTCCAAGTATCTTTTTGTGGACAGAATTATGACAAATTGTATTAGTCCATTCTCACATTGCTATAAAGACATACCTGAGACTGGTTAATTTATGAAGAAAAGAGGTTTAATTGGCTCACAGTCCTGCAGGCTGTACAAGAGGCATGATTGGGGAAGCCTCGGGACACTTGCAATCATGGTGGAATGGCAAAAGGGAAGCAAGCACCTTCTTCACATGGTGGAGGAGGAGGAAAGAGAAAGAGCGAAGGGAAAAGTGCTGCACACTTTCAAACCATCAGATCTCATGAGAACTCACTCACTGTCACGAGAACAGCAAGGGGGAAATCTGCCCTCATAATTCAATCACCTCCCACCAGATCCCTCCCACACCATTGTGTATTACAATTCAACTAGGAGATTTGGGTGGGGGACATAGAGTAAAACCATATCACAAATACAGAGGTGCCTCGAGTTTGCTCTCCTCCACTCCCTGTCCAGTTCTTCTGGACCCTGGTTCTGCTGACCAACGGTGACTTCAAGCCCACTGTCAGATATACAGAGGTAAGAGCTTCCCATAGACCTCTCCACAAGCTCCCCTCTGGGAAATCCCCTTCAGCAGCTGGACATACTGAGCTTCTCAGATTTTCCTACAAGCTCCAACTTATCCACCTGTTCCAGGGCTTTTGGGGGGCTGGTTAGTGGCTTAATTCTCTAATTCTCCTATTGCCCTTCCACACTTCACATTCCCAGCTTCTACACTGTGTATGACTTAAGCCTATAATTATCCTTGAACACTTATAGTGGCTGTGTTTCCCTGACTGAATGCTGAGATTCTAGTACTAATTCTTCCAAAATCATGAAAGGAATGGATTGTATACCTCTTCTCAAAATAGCCATATGCATTAAGTAATTGATTATCTCAGCTTCTTTTTGTCTTATAAAATCCCTTTTGGGTCTCTCTGTCCTGATTCTACATGGACTACTTACTCTGAAGATCTGAGGCATTTATGTTATGTGGGATTACCCTTTAGCTAAGCTATATCCTGAAAAATCCCTTCATGTCTCACTGATTCATGAGTTTTTCTATTTCCCAGATTCCATATATTCCTCTGTCCTGATTTGGTCTCTTGTTTTAGTGAAACAATGTGTGTAGTAGCTTCTTGAGAAAGATGTTTGGGGATAGAGGTATTTTTATACCATTCTTCAAATTGGTACTATTTGGAGGTACCAACTCCCCATTTTTAAAAATTGGACTTTATGTTTTTCATCCCCTTGCCTTTTTGTTCTATATTCTCTGAAATAGCTTCAAACTTATCTTCCAAAAAATGTTTTAATGTTTTTGTGCACTTAATTATAAAGACTTCTACTTCTTCAGGTATTTCTCTTTTATGGTGTTCCACTCCTATTTTTTGGATTTAATAATTACTCATTCTTTTAGGAAGAAATTAAATTTTACAAATCATTATGCTTCATGAATTGTACCTTTTCTTCTGTTATTTTCTTTTAATTTCTGTCATATAAGTAGGACACCGAGAGGGTGCATGGATACTCTGGGCATATGAGCAGGGCATGTGTAGAGGTAGAATTCCATATATGATGACTAGGCAGGAACAGCATTTTGCTGTTTTGCTTTTGTCTATTTTTGTTTGCTTTATTTTTCTTAATTTTCAGAAGCTCATACATAGATTTGAAAAATCTGATTTATAATTTACAAAAAAAAACAAACAACCCCATCAAAAAGTGGGCAAAGGCTATGAACAGACACTTCTCAAAATAAGACATTTATGCAGCCAGCAGACACATGGAAAAATGCTCATCATCACTAGTCATCAGAGAAATGCAAATCAAAACCACAATGAGATATCATCTCACACCAGTTAGAATGGTGATCATTAGAAAGTCAGGAAACAACAGGTGCTGGAGAGGATGTGGAGAAATAGGAACACTCTTACACTGTTGGTGGGACTGTAAACTAGTTCAACCATTGTGGAAGACAGTGTGGTGATTCCTCAAGGATCTAGAACTATAAATACCATTTGACCCAGCCATCCCAATACTGGGTATATACCCAAAGGATTATAAATCATGCTGCTATAAAGACACATGCACATGTATGTTTACTGTGGCACTATTCACAATAGCAAAGACTTGGAACCAATCCAAATGTCCATCAATGACAGACTGGATTAAGAAAATGTGGCACATATACACCATGGAATACTATGCAGCCATAAAAAAGGATGAGTTCATGTCCTTTGTAGGGACACAGATGCAGCTGGAAACTATCATTTTCAGCAAACTATCACAAGAACAGAAAACCAAACACAGCATGTTCTCACTCACAGGGGGGAGTTGAACAATGAGAACACTTGGACACAGAAAGGGGAACATCACACACCGGGGCCTATTGTGGGGTGGGAGGAGGGGGGAGGGATAGCTTTAGGAGATATACCTAATGTAAATGACGAGTTAATGGGTGCAACACACCAACATGGCACATATATACATATGTAACAAACCTGGCGTTGTGCACATGTACCCTAGATCATAAAGTATAATAATAAGAAAAGAAAAATCAGGTTTATGCACTGAGTGATCTTTATGTAAGGAAATATTCATTAATTTGCTTATTGATGGTAAATCTGAAAAATGGTCTTAGGTAGATATGTAAAATGTATTCTTTCATACAGTCTCCAAATGCCTTTCAAAAATTGCATGTACTAATCAATAAAAAGCCATATTTCATTTGTGTTTTCCTCTCAATATAAAAGAGAAAATTGAACATGTTTTGGGAAAAAGTAATTGGAATATAAGCAACACAGAAAATAAAAATGTAAGAAAAGGAAAAGATGAGAATGAAAACACTGAACCTTGACCGAGCATATAAACAAGACAGTAGTTTTTGAAGAGAGAAATAGTATCTCACCTCTGTTTTAATAATTCCATTACAAAATACGATGCTGTCAAAATAATCTCTGAATCCATATTTTTGAAAACTAAGCTATTTTATAAATAAAATCTGTGTGTTCTGGCATAGAAGTTATGATAAAATGTCTTTGCATGTGTAAGTCTTATTTTGAATCTCTTTTTCACTGTTCATATTTGGTTGGAATTCCAATCCTACAAGTTTCCTCTAAGAGAAATGTTCATGAAATCTTGTGTTAGTAGAAAACGGCAAAAGAACACGTGTGTTCCTGGTTTTAGTTTAAACTCAGGCAGGAGTGGCAACACATAATAGATACTAGATACTAGTTTTTTAAAAGTACTCTATATTACCACTACTTGAAAAATTCACATATAATGTTTTGTATTTTACAAATGTTTTTGGTTATTAATGTTTTTTATTTATCAAATATTTAGCAGACGCTGTGTGCTAAACAAAGTCCTAGACTCTGGGGATAAAAAATGAGCAAAACAAAATCCCCTCCTTGCTCTCAGGGCACTTACAATTTGGTAAAAGAGACACACAAGTTTATAATCATAACAGTTTGTTACACCACAATATCACAATGTGATACTTACTAAAATACAGACTGAGTAAGGATGCTTAGATCACGTGAGAAGAGAAAGACATCAAGTCTTGGGGTCAGGAGACAAAAAGGTTGGTCAAAGAAACTGATACTGAAAGGAAGTGAAAAAAAAAAACATAAAGGATGATGGGAGAGTGATTGCAAACAGCACAGGACAAGTCTGAGTGTTTTATTCAGTAGCAGATATTAGGACTTGGGTCCTGAAAGATCAGTCAGATTTCCTTTGAAAGTCTCTCTCAGTCTGCAAAGATGGGTTAGCAACTTCTTTTAAGTTCCAACAGCATCATAGCACTAACATATTCCACTGTAACCACATATTAATTGCCTATCTCTGCAAATAGAACTAGACTATGCCTATCTGGTTCCCAATTGTTTCCTAACTATTTAATAGAAGCGCCTGGCTTGTAGAATTCATTCAGTAAGTATTTGCCAAACTAAATTTAAGTTATAAAATTAAACTTGGCAGGGGGTTAAGAGGGGGAATGACATTTCAGGAAGAAAGAAGTTTGAAAGTATGAAGGCGTGGAAAATGTAATAGTTGCTGATATGGTTCGGATCTATGTTCCCATCTAATCTCATGTCAAATTGTAATCCCTAGTGTTGGAGGTGGGGCCTGGTGGGAGGCGACTGGATCGTGGGGGCAGATTTCTCAAGAATGGTTTAGCACCATCCCCCTGGGTACTGTCTTCAGGATGCTGGATAGTGAGCAAGTTCTCATGAGATCTGGTTGCTTAAAAGTGTGTAGCCTCTCCTCCATCCCTCATTCTATCTTGCTCCTGCTCCTGCGATATGAAATGCCTGCTCCCCATTCTCCTTCTGCCATAATTATCTGTTTTCTGAGGCCTCCCCAAAAGCCAAGCAGATGCCAGCATCATGTTTCCCATACAGCCTGCAGAACTGTGAGCCAATAAACCTCTTTTCTTTATAAATTACCTATTCTCAGGTATTTCTTTATAGCAATGTGCAAACAGACAGTTCCACACAAATATCTGCACATAACTGTTTAGAGCAACTTTATTCCAAACCTGAAAGCAACCAAAATGTCCTTCAACAGATGAATAAATTAACAATCTGTGGTACACGCATGCATACAATGGAAGATTATTCAGCAATAAAAAGAAATAAACTAACAAGCTATAAAAATACATGGAGAAAACTTAAATGTATACTGCTAAGTGAAAGAAGCCAACATAAAAAGACTACATATTGTATGATTCCAACTGTATGATATTCCAAAAAAAGACAAAATTATAGAGACAATAAAAAGATCAGTGGTTGGCAGGTATTTAGAGAAAGGAAGGAAATAGGTAAAGCACAGGGAGTTTTTAAGGTGATAAGATAACTCCGTGTGATACTTATAATGGTGGATACTAGTGGATATGGTTTGGCTGTGTCCCCACCCAAATCTCATCTTGAATTTTAGGTCCCATAATTCCCATGTGTTACAGGAGGGACCTGATGGGAGATAACTGAATTATGGGAGTGTTTTCCCCCATACTGTTCTCATGGTAGTGAATAAGTCTCACGAGAGCTGATGGTTTTATAAGGGGAAACCCCTTTTGCTTGGTTCTCATTCTCTCTTGTCTGCTGCCATGTAAGACGTGTTTTCACCTTCTGCCATGATTGTGCGGCCTCCTCAGCCACGTGGAACTGTGAGTCCATTCAACCTTTTTCTTTATAAATTACCCAGTCTCAGGTATATCTTTATCAGCAGCATGAAAACAGACTAATATACTAGTCATCATACATTTGTCAAACCCCATAGAATGTACAATATAAAGAGTGAGCCCTAATGTGAACATTTTAGTTAATAATAATGTATCAATATCAGCTCATCAATTGTAATGGATATGCCATATTAATGCAAAATGTTTATAATGGGAAACTGTCTGAGAGAATATATGGGCATGCTCTGCATTTAAATTTTTCTGTAAACTTAAAATTGCTCAAAAATTAGTTTATCAAAAAAATTTTTTTTTGAGACGGAGTTTTGCTCTTGTTGCCCAGGCTGGAGGGCAATGGCGCGATCTCAGCTCACTGCAACCTCCACCTCCCAGGTTCAAGCAATTCTGCCTGAGCCTCCCGAGTAGCTGGGATTATAGGCATGTGCCACCATGTTCGGCTAATTTCGTATTTTTAATAGAGATGGAGATTTCTCCATGTTGGTCAGGCTGGTCTCGAACTCCTGACCTCAGGTGATCCACCTGCCTCGGCCTCCCAATGTGCTGGCATTACAGGCGTGAGCCACCGTGCCCGAGTTTATCAATTTTTTAAAATGCAGTTTTGTGTGAAAGAAATCTGGAGTGAGAGGAGAGGAGTATTTGGAGATGGTGTTCAAAAGGGGTCAGATTATCAGAGTTCTTACATGCCAAAGAGAGGAAAGTAGGAGCCCCAACATGGTACCAGCCGCCCATCAGGGTCTCAATATTGTTGAATGAAAGTATAAGCACATGACTTTCATATGGGGGCAATGGAGACCAATAGAAGGGTTTGAAGCAGGTAGCATGTTTACTTCTGTAGACTCAGTAAGACAGCAAAGCAATGCTAGCAGCAATAAAGGTAGCAGGGAAGTAAGTTAGGAAGCTATTGCAGTAGATCCAGTGACAGATGAGGTGTCTTCTTTCATCTGGTGGTTGTTCGGATGCAGTGGAACATCAGACTAGACATTTTTCTAAGCTGGGATGAATAATTAGAAGTGGAGGAAGAGTGGAGGCCAAGCCATGGGTACCTCCAGGTTTCCCCTCTTGAACAACACCGCAAATTGTAATGCTGTATATACAGATTGAGAACACAGCAACAGGATTAAAGCTGAGATAAGAGATGAAGTGTATTTGAAGTGTTTGGCTTTCATTCAAATGGAGCAGTGGGATCTCTGTAAGGAGACCAGTCCTGGAGGCATAATTTGGGAAGTTATCAGTACTAAAATTGGCAGTAAAAAAATTGGGGAAAAATGAGTTTGCCATAAAAACTGGGACAGAAAAACATCTGTTCAGCTCACATCATTTGGTTAGGAAAAATGTTTTTAGTCTCTTCAGAAATTGAATCAAGGCAAGAAAAGTTAAGTAGCTGGCTCAATAAATTACAAATGGTGAAAGAAGAGCTCGAACTCTGCATTCCTTGCATGCAAATTTTACTGTTTACACCAACAATAAAAAGTAATAACAACACTAATAATTTCTACAATAGACTTTGGTAGCCTATAGGCCATGTGGGCAACTAAAATACAGAAACAATTCTGATGGGAATACTAAATTAATCTGTCTGCATTTAAATTATCACTACGACTCGTATTTAACTGTTGTATTTTAAAACCATAACAAAATAAAAACTTAATTTCTAGAAACCTTTAGGCATAAACAAGTTTTGAATCCACATCAGTAATAAGAAAATTGTCTCTTTGGAAAGAGAAAGCACACAGCCACACAAGTAGAGTGGCATTATCAGCAGCATGATCTCAAAATCACGTCTTTCATTATGAAGCGAGAAGTTCCATCAAGACAAACATTTCAGAAATTCAGCCAGCGGCATTCCAGGAATTTTTTTTTAACCAATTGCAATTTTATTATCACAAATAGGAGAGTGAGTCCTATTCCATTTAAGATCGTGAGATAGTCCAGTATTTAAATGTAAAATTGAAAATAAACATACATGTTGAAAAAATTAGAAAGGAAAAGTCAAAACGTTTACTATTTGGAAATAATATAATAACACAGGAAGAAAATTCTTTGTCATATCAGCTATCATATTTTCTTATTGGTCATTACTAATATGTAAAAGGATGATTTCGTTTTGTAAGCTAATCTTGGTTTCAATTACCTTACTGAGCTCTCGCTAGTTTTAATCATTTCTCAGACGATTATCTAGGACTTAATCATTAAGTTGAGAAGACAATTTTATGAGTTCACCAAAATCATTTTATTTTCCTCCTGGACGACTCACATGAAGACTACCTTCCCTGCCTCTCTATCAGCAATGTGAGGCAAGTTCTGAATGTAGACAACTGTTATGTATACTATTTCCAAGGCCGTTCGCAAACTGTACTGAATTATTCTTTACATATGCTCTCTCTGTTCTGTTTTCCTGCTAGATAATAAGACACAGGACAACCTGGGAGTCTCTTGTTGATCATGGCAGAGCATCTGTCAGTCCAAGCTCCCAGAATGACTGGGTGAATCCTAACACCATTCAGCCTGGACCACACTGCACTGTGATGTGAGCGAGAAAATGTAACTGTTTGTCACAGTAGCTAGAATAACTTACTTTGACCAACACAAAAACTAACATGAAATTTAAATCTTTTCTGAGCTAAAATTAAAACCGTACTAAAAGACATAGGAGAGCTATACTAAGTTACAGATGTAATGTTATAAATATATAGATTAATCTGTAAGTCCATGCAACCCCAATCAAAATCCAAAAATAATATATTATGGAAATGCTAAGGTTAAACAAGAAGTTCTTATGAAAGAATAAGATAGCTAACATAATTTTGAAAAGACTAATAAGGGGAACACTAGCCTATAAGACATAAAAATATATTTTAAAGCTATAAAAATTACTATACAGTTGTGATTTTACAGAATTATTCAGTGGAATCGATTAGGAAGCAAGAAAAAGATATATAAAAGTTTAATTCATGAGAAATATATAATATTTAATATTACATATTTTATGTATATATAAAAGTATATTATATATATTTTATATATATATAAAAGTTTAATTCATGAGAAAATTAGCATTTGAAGTCAGCATAGTCTATTCAATAAATGATATCAAGATAAGAGGCTAATTACTGTAATAAGTGGATAAGATTAGGTCCCGTCACAGCATTCAAAAAACAATAATGACATAAAAATCAAAGCCACAAAAATAAAACAAGGAAATACAGAAGACTATGTTTATGACGTCAAGGAAGATAGGCCTGCCTAAACAAGTCATAAAAATTAAAAGGCATAAATAATTACTGTCCAGATTATTTAATGGCAAATCAAAAGGAAAAAGAAAAGTAAAATGAATAAAGGATAAGGAGCATAGGTCATAAACTGGGTAATTCACAGGCGAAATAAAAACGTTAAATTAAAAAGATGCTCAATCTCACTTATAGTTGGGTGTATGAAAATTTAAATAAGGCCATCTTTTAACTCTCAAAATTAGCAAATTTTAAAACTTTTGATAATATCAAATATTGTTAAGGATTTGTAGAAGTAGACATTGCTAAACTTTATGGATAAAAAGTAAATTGGAACAGTAGCCTAGGAAGGCAATTTAATGATTTGGTTTATCTATTCCAGTTGAAAATGAACATGCCCTGTGATTTAGAAATTCTACTACTTCATTTCCATGCAGCCTACAAACATTCAACGTGTGGCCAAGAAGGCTCATACAAATGTGTTCATTTCAGCATTATTTATATTAACAAAAAATACAAACAACAACCTAAGTGTCCCTCCTTATGGGAGTGGTTAAATAAACTTTGATCTACTGTTCAATATTGGTTATAAAAAATGTGACAGGCATAAATATATTCAGAAGGATATAATCTGAAGGTACATTATTGAAAGTCAGAAAGTGGAAGTGAAGTGGAGGCCACACTTCTGCTCCTCCTGCCTACCAGCACAATTATGGAAATGTTTGCTCTTTCTGCCCGGTGCCCAGTTGCCTGTGTTTATGCATATTGCAAGCTGGTCATGGGGCATTGACTTGCTGGCTTGAATCATGTTTGCAGCAGTGAGGTCTTGAAGCAATAATAGTGGCAGCAGTTTCCTGATACCTCAGCTTATTGACCATAAAAAGGTAGCAGGCCAACACTGCAGTGTTCTGGAGATTCTCCCAGAAGCCTAACTCACAGCTTACTTTCCTAGTTGAACCAACTATTTTGGAAACATCTAATTTCCTATATTTGTTCTTTTTCTCAAACTAGCCAGAGAGGTTTACATTATCTGCAACTGAACCTTGACATATAGCATTTGGTACTAGAAACGGGGCTGTGGGAAACGCGTTTTCAAGGTCAAGAGTTTGTGATTGTTAATATTTGACCTGGTTGGTTTTGAGTGATGTCAATCTGGGTAGTATTAAAGGATGCAAATACTGAAAATCTAAGGAAACTTAAATTTACCTGTGTTCACCTGGAATAAAATGCCAATTGAAGTTGTGGTGTTGGTGGATTAAGTGGTGACTGCCTTTATATAATATGTATAGCAGGTAAAGCACAGGACTGTGGGATGGGGTGGTCTTTTTATAAAAATGCCCATTGAACATTACAATGAAAATTACAGAATCCGGGTTTTTAATTCTCAGTCCCAAGAATGATCAGAGAATTGGGACATTTATGTGAATGTCCTCAGAAATCTATGTCTTACATCCACAGCGTTGATGTAGTTAAAAAGCACTGGCAGAGAAAACTTAGCACACCTAAACTACAATGAAGGTTTAATTCTCAACCTCAGTGCATCTCTTGTTGGAAGGTTGTGAAAGTTAGGGCATTGACTGGGAAAAATTGGAACCCTCAGAAATAGAATTACAAAATATTGTTGAATATAGAAGACTGAGTTTACCTCTGAGCCCTGAAACCCATGGATCCTCCCTAGCTTTGTCTTATGAAATGGGTCCTCTCAGCTAGAAGACAGGTACTGATCTCCCTGGAGGTCATGACTTACAGAGAAACACCATTTCTCTTGGAGCCCTATTTCTCGACCTGTCATATCCTCCATACCAAAACTGAGCCAGACCCCAGCATGCCTCAGAGGACCACAGTCCCTAAAGATATGGCAAGGATTTATTTATATTAGAAACAATTTAAAAACACTAGAAAATACATGCAAAAATAAATTCCAAGGGTTTTAGAACAGGAGTGGAAATATGCAATTTTGCTTCCGACTGAATGAATCAACATAGGTGTTCACATGAAAGACTCTCAATTCACTGTGCTAACTCAAGAAACTGGAAATTTTGTACAGACAACTAATTAATTTTGTACAGACAACTAATTAAAACCTAGCCTTAATGGCAAATAAGTATGCATGTTAACTTATTTATTCTCCTCAATGAGCTTAGAAAGTAACAATTAATATTACCCTACGAAATCAAGTTAAATAATCTCACCTACATCATGCAGCAGAAATAGGACTGAACCATTCTTCAGAAAGAACACACAAATTTGACTTTTTTTTTCCACTTTTTACCTACTGTACACCATTCTAAGAACCTGTCTAGGAAGACGTATCTTAAAAGTACTAGTAAAATCAAATAATGCTTTTCCACTTTTTTCCAAGGAATGCCACCAAAACGAAAGATAAAAACAATAGAAAAGAGAACAATAATGTGAAGGCACCAAAATTGGAGCAAAAATAATAATAAAAAGGGCAACAAATACAAAGAAAGGGAGGCAAAATCATAGAAAGGTATCCATAAGATAATAAAGGTAGAGTAGATGAATTAAAACATTCTTAAATGCACTTTCCTTTAGAATAATAATGTGACAGTATAAACTGAAAGTTCAGCCACTACATAGAAAAATCATAGTAAGATGCCCCACAGTCTTTACTTGAAAGCAAATCACCTGTTAGAATCATAAAATCAACGATTATTAGAGCAGAAAGGGACCTCAGAGTTTATCTAACGTAAACTCTGCCTTTGTCTTGGTGGTTTATATCCTAAAGTGTTATATAAGGGACTCTCTAACTCATTTTCACTAACCTACTTTCTTGTGTTAACAAATAACATGTATGTAAATGCTCGAAGGAATTCTCAGAGATTATAAGTAAATCAATACCATGTACTCCTAATCATTATAATCCTAATGTAACAGTAAAAATAATTGATGATACTTTTCAGAGTAGGAATCTTGATGAGATCAATGTCATAATTTTAAGATAAAGGGATTACCCTCTCTTGATGTTGGTGGAAAACAGCAGCGTTGAATTTTCTTCCTAGACAATGTAGAGAGTGGTATAAAATGTCTCAGAAAAAAATAGGCAATTCATTGTTATAAAGATGTTTGAAACAGGCATCTGGGGATCAGAGAAAGGAAGCAGCATCTGTTTTGGCCAAGAAGCAAATTGTTTAAAGGCCTGCTAACTTAGCCATATTCACTTATAGTGGTTTTTCATCAAAACAGATTCCATAGTAAATTCTGACATGTTTATGTCTGGTAATGGAATATTAATCAAGAAGATGTCACTTTTTTCTGAAGACTTTATTTAGTTTACATACCCAGCTGGCACTTAGCATTGCCTCACTACTGTCATCATTCACTTTCCAGATCTTGTCTCATTTCCGTGTAGTTTATGGCCTAATTAATATAAGGAACAGATTGCCTGGAAACTGTTTTATAAAAATTTGATTATACGGTGTCACAGCAATATTCGCTAAATTTGACAAGAATGTACTGTTCACGTGAAAAAATCCTGTATTTACATAAAAATTTTTCATGATTACTGTAAGATCATGACTAATGTTAAATTTTTGAGAATCATTGAATTGGACTCCATCTTTCTTATAAAGTTACCAATCAGAAGACAAAATGATTGAATAAAGATATTGATCTGGATTGCCAAATAGTGAGGAAAACAGGTGGTTGCACTGTGTAGTGTACATTTGGGACCTATGTGTCCTTGTTTTCTAAAATTGTAGAATAGAAATGCATTTAGAAAAAAAAGTCTAAAAGAAAATAGTGATTTTAAAAATAATAAGAGATACTGTGAACAAACATATTGAAATTTGGAAGAAAAGGAGAAAACCTAATAAACTCCCCCCAAAAAATTAAAGAAATTAAAAGTCACCTTATCCTGAAGACCAGACCCAGTTACCTTTAGAGATGACTTTAACCAAACTTTCAATAAATGGTCATTCCCCATATCATAAATTTGTTTCAAATAATAGAAAAATTGGAAAAGCTACCTAATTCATTTCATGAATTTACAATTTACTTCATGCCAAAGCCAGGCAAATACAGTCCAAGAAAAGGGAGTTATGGACCAATACACTTGTGAACATAAATGCAAAGATATTAAATTTAATACTAAGCAACTAAATTCACCAGTGCATAAAAAATACGTTTTCACCAAGTAGGGGTTATCCCAGAAATTCTTAGATAACCAAACATCAGAATGTCTAATATTATTCACTGTATTAGTAAAATGAAGGCGATAAGACATACGATCTCTAAACAGATGCAGTAGATGAAGGAAAACATTCATTTAGGTAATCATTCATAATAAAAGCAACTTTTACATAATAAGAGCACATAAAACAAAAGATTTTATAACATAAGCACTTTGCTATGTCAGTGTTGTGTGGGAAGTCAAAAAAAAGAGAAAAACAGCACTTTGCATAGTAAGAGCAAAATAAACATTAAACAGAATGTCTTCCAACTTCCTTCTTCCTTCATCTAAAGTGATGAAACTTCAGAATCATTTGCACTATTCAGAACAAGATAAGAGCCTCCTATTGTGACTTCAATATTAAGCTATTTTTCAAAAGACATAATTAGAAAGAAGACAATATTATCCTTCTTTGCTGATGATATCATTCTATTCTGTTGGATTTTGTATCCAACAGAATGTTCATGAAACTTATTAAACTTATATGAGGATTTAGCAAAATTTCTGGATAAATTATTAACATAAAAAAGTATCATTACTATATATACAATAATAACAATAGAAAATGGAATAAAAAATGTATTTGCAATAGAAAATACAAAATTCTTATAAATAAATCTAATAAAAATATATAAAATATATGGAGAAAAGTTGAAATTAATGAACATTATCAACCTAAAAAAATTGGAAATTGATGCTATGGTTCTATGTGAACAAATTTAAGGATATCAATTTTCTCTCAAACTAATCTGTAAAATTGATGCAATTCTCCTAAATTCTGGTGGCTTTGGGTAAAACTTACCAAGATAATCCTACAATTCATGTGGAATGCCATAGAGTCAAGAATAGCTAAAATTCAAATTTTAAAGAACAAAGATCATAAGACTTGCTCCACCAGATATTAAAAATTACCACAAATATTTACTAACTAAGACCAGAGACAAAGAATGGAAAGATTGACAATAGACCAATATGACAGAATAAGTAATATCCAAACAGACCTGTGCATAAGCAAACTCAATTTTGACAGAGGAATGGGAATCATAAATCAGGAAGAAATAATGGATTTTTCAAAAATATGAAAAATGGTAAACTCCGTCCAAAAAAAATTTAATTATTTCACACCACATGCAAAAATCAATTCTAGGCAGAGTTTAGACAATATCACAAACAAAATTTTAGAACTTTAGAAAAAAATAAAACAGAATACCTTTATGACTTAGGGTTAAGGATGAATTTCCTAAGTAAGACACAGAAAACACAAGCTGTGAAAGAAACTCTAAATAAATAACTAGATTAAAGTTTAAAGCCTTATTTCAATAAGACACCCTAGGAAAAGTTAAAATAAACCAGTTTTTAAAAAGCTATTTTGTACCACACCTACATTTTAAAGGAACATTATTCAATGTAAAGCAAAATAACACTTTATAAACTCTTATTTATTAAAAAATAAATAAATAAATCACCTAAAAGAGAATGAGCAAAAGATATGCAAAGGAATTTACAGAGGAGAATATTTAAATAACTAATAAACCTAGCCAAAGATACACCCCCTCACTAGTAATCAAAGAAATGCAAATGAAACCAGAAAATAAAACCCACAAAATTGTGAGGGCCCTTGATAATTGACCCTTCTGGAGTTTCTAATCTCTCAGATTTGTCCACACTGAGCCTCCTACAATTTGTCAATTACTCTTCAGGTTTTCCTACCCCAGTATTGGTTCTTGAAGAGGTATCTGTTCATGTAAGTTGTTATTTTTCTATTTGCCTACATCTCCAACTTTAGCGGCATTGATTTCCCTTTTAACCACACTTCTTTTATGGATTTTTCAGTTTGTTCAGCTTTTTACTTGTTAGGATGAAGTGGCAATTTCCAAGCTGGAAGAGAAACCAGAAGCCATGAGTGCCTTCTTCAGACTACAGGGCTCATTATCATGGTTCTGGTCCTTTAAAAAGTTGCTTTCAAGGAGTAAACTGTTAGTCTGTCCGAAATTGCTTTTCAAAACCTAAAGTATTATTGGTGAATCATTACAAAGAAGTGAAAACACTATCAATGTAACACTGCAAGAGGAAAAGCCAAAGGAGAAAAGGTCTTATTTGACTAAACAGAAATCAAATGTTTTCTTTTAGGTCTTAAGACATGTGGACATGCTTTAAACTTTTCTATTTGGTTTGGACTTTGATTTACCCAGGGAACAACTGGCAAACATATCAAAACCTATTATTTCCAAATTGGCTTCTGCTTATTTATGCAGTAATTATCAAGATTATATGACAATCTGTTTTGATCATTAAGACAACTAGTGGTAACCCAGAAATCACTGACTTTTTCAAAAGGAGATTTGTTTGATTTCCCCTCTGAGTGTTGATGTGACCTTGCTCTATAAGTTTCTGTTTTCCTTAGATGGATGATCAGAAGCCTAGTTGAATATATCTTTTTTAAAAAACTATGAAATATTTAAACACACAGAAAGTATGCAGAATAACCAAATGATATGTATCTACTTCCCAGATTTGCTTCAAACACTTTTAAGGAAATAAAATATTTCAGATACATTTGATTCCTATGTAAACTTTCCAAATCTCACCTTTTTCTTCACTCCTCAGAGATAATCATTAGGTATTTGTTGCTTCTGTGCACCTTTATATATTACTAGTACCTATTTATGTACCCACTGACAGCATGCATTGATGCTCATATTTTTGCTGTTTTAAACAACATTGCTAAAAATGTTATATATTATTCCTATGCACATATGGGAGAATTTTTCCAGGGCATATGTCTAGGCTGAGATATCAGTGTTGTCTTCAACTCAATTAGAAATTGCCAAATTGCTTTTTAAAGTGTTTATATGAATTTACAATCCAGCCAGAAGTGGACGAGCATTCCTGTTGTTCTACATCTCTCATGTTTATTAATCAGAATTTTTAATGTTTATTAATCTGATGAGTATGAAACTGCAGTATGTTGCTGTGAGCTTTACCAGGTTCTCACAGTGAATAGTGGAGATAAATCTCCTCATGCTTCCAGCATGGAGAGAAAAAAGGAACCATCTTGAAATATTTCAAAGCATTCTGTTCTTAATAAAGTCTTCCCTTAGGAGAAATTATTTAATCAGAGCCTATCCTGCTGAGGTTTTATCAGAGCCTAACTGATTTCAAAGAGAAAAGACACCCAAGTACAGCTGACTCTTGCCATAATGTACTAACTAAAGTGGTGGGTTACAAACAGATGCTCTTGTTAGGTTTACAGTCAATAGGCATAGGCTCACCAAAAGGTGGAGACCTAATCACAGGACAATGGAACACTTTCACTACCCCCACACCTTACCAGCACATTACTAAAGTGCTACTAACAACAGTCCATTTTACCTAGCACATTATGTATGGTTATCAAGAACGTAAAATGTAGTTTGAAGAGATAGAGCAAGTATAGCAAGATAGACCAGACTCATATGTGCAGGGATGTTGAAATTATACTGGGATTTTTTTTTAACTATGATTAGTATGCTAGGGGTTACAATGGATAAAGCAGATAGCATGCAATAAACTATGGGCAGTATAAGCCCAAAGACTGATATTCTGAGAAAAAAACAAACAAGGAATACTGAGAAAAAATATTGTAAAGGAAATGAAGACTACCTTTAATGGGCTTATTGTAGCCTATACACAGCTGAGGACACTGAGTTTCAGGCTATCTCAATAGAAACCTTCAAAACTGAAAAATCAAAGAAGACAAAGATTGAATAAAAACCCATAACAGAATATCCAAAATCCGTTTGACAACTGTAGAAGGGGCAACATGCATGTGATGAGAGTACCAGAAGGAGAAAAGAGAAAGGTGTGGATAAATATTTAACACAGTAATGACTAAGAATATCCCAAATTAATGTCAGACACCAAACCACAGATCCAGAATGCTCAGTGAACATCAAGCAAAATTAATGTCAAAAACTGCACCTAGGAATATCATAATCAAACTTTAGAAAATTAAAGATAAAGAAAAAATCTTGAAAAAATCTTGAAAGAAAATCCTACCTCTTACTCATAGAGAAGAAAGGATAAAAATTACATCTAGCTTCTTCTCAGAAAGCATGCTAACAAAAAGAGAGTAGAGTGGAAGATCTAAAGTCTTGAGAGGAAAAACGAAAAACATCAACCTAGAATTTTTTTACTCTGTGAAAATATCACTCAAAAGTGACGGATAAATACTTTCTCAGATAAACAATAATTGAAGGAATTTTTTGCCAGCAGACCAACCTTATAAGAAATGTTAAAAGAAGTTTTTCAGAGAGAAGGAAAACAATATAGGTCAGAAGGTCAGATCTACAAAAAAAAAAAAAAAAAAAAAAAGAGAAGATGATCAAAAAAGGAGTAAATGAAAATAAAATATGATCTTTCATTTTTCTTATTCTTCATGATCTAACAAATAATTTTCCAAAATGAGTGAAAAATTACATTTATTATTACAAACGCATAATAGCAAGAATGTATCCAATTATGTATATACGTATGCTTATGTATAAGTAAAATTAATGACAGCAATAAAAAAATGAGAAAACCGAATCCATTATTTGTTATTATAACATATTCACACAACTATGGACTCATAAAGTGTTATTTAAAAGTGAACTTGGATTAGTTGTATATATATATTGCAAACTCTAGGGGAACAACTACAAAACGTTGAATAAGAAGTATAACTGATATGCTAAGATTAATGTTTATTAATCTAATGAGTATGAAACTGCAGTACATTGCTGAAAGAAAGACCAACAAATAGGAAGGAGCAACAAACATGGTAGATATTAAATCAATTACATCAACAGTCACTCTGAATGTAAATGATCTAAATGTACCAATTAACAAACAGAGCTTGTCAGTGTGGGTAATAACAAAAACCCCAACTGTATATTGTCTACAAGAAACCCATTTTAAATATAAAGACACATATATATTAAAAGTAAATGGATAGAGCAAAATATACCATGCTAACACCAATCAAAAAAGGGGGAGTATCTATATTAATTTAAGAAGAGCAGGCTTCAGAGCAAGAAAAACTATCAGTGATTAAAAATGGGCATTACATCTCGGGTCCATGATTGTAATGCCGAGATGCTAGCCATGGCAATTTACCAAAATACTCAGCCTTTCAGCATGCACCCTTTCAGGACCATGGCCTCCCTGCAGTTTCTGTAGATAGTCCCATGCAGAATAAAACTTCACCAGCCGCAGAAGATGCCAGTCCATCTGGGTATCCATATTCAGGGCCCCTGCCTCCAGCCTACCACTACAGGAATTGGGATGGCCTTTCCATGCAGAGTCAGTGTTGCTGTGAGATTTGATGTGTACTTGCTAAAGACAAGAGAGAAACCACATGAAACCTACATTGCTATGTTCATAATTGCCAAAGCAGTATTTATACTATTGTAAACAACTCGCACATCTCTCCTGTCTATTAGTAATAAGAATAAGGGAAATGTCTTCAGCCCCAAGTAGATGCTGCTTAAGATAAGCATTTAAATTGCATCATCACTGATCTGTTAGAATTTAACCCAGAAACATAGCAATAGCATTTAGGGATGCATGCACAATGGTAATTTACTACTCAGTTCCATTTATGTTTTTCTCCAAACCTTGAACATTTTTACTCTGTTGGCTCATTCTATTTTGACTAATGTTACAAAGTACTGAAAAAACTGTAGAATAGATATTTTTAACACACACACACAAAAAAAGGCATTACATAATGATAAACAGTAAATTCTCCAAGAAGACATACCAATTCCTAACATATATGCACCTAACAACAAAGTGTCAAAATAAGTGACATAAAACTAAAAGAACTGCAAAGAAAAATAGATAAATCCACCATCATAGTTGAATACTTCAACACACTTTCATTAGAAATGAAAAGATTCTGGCCGGGCGCGGTGGCTCAAGCCTGTAATCCCAGCACTTTGGGAGGCCGAGACGGGCGGATCACGAGGTCAGGAGATCGAGACCATCCTGGCTGACACGGTGAAACCCCGTCTCTACTTTAAAAAAAAGAAATGAAAAAAGATTCCTGTCTGGGTGCAGTCGCTCACGCCAGCACATTGAATGCCAAGGTAGGCGAATTACTTGAGGTCAAAAGTTCAAGACCACCCTGGCCAACATTGCAAAACTCTGTCTCTGCTAAAAAAATACAAAAATTAGCCAGGCATGGTGGCCGGCGCCTGTAATACCAGCTACTCAGGAGGCTGAGGCAGAATAATCCCTTTAATCTAGGAGGTGGAGTTTGTAGTGAGCCAAGATCATGCTACTGCACTCTAGCTTGGGTGACAGAGTAAGACTCTGTCAAAAAATAAAATAAAATAAAGAAGAAGAAAAAAGAAATGAACCAATTCAACAAACAAAAAATCAATAAGCACATAACTGAACTCAACAATAACATTAATACATTGGATTTAACAGTTATCTATAGACTACTTCATCCAACAACAGCAGAATACAGATTCTTCTCATTCTCACATTGAACATTTACCAAGATATACCACATTCTGGTACATAAAACAACCTTAACTAATCTAAAAATATAGAAATCATACAATATCTTCTCTCATACCACAAATAAATTAAGGTAGAAATCAGTAACTAAAAGATAGGTGAAACATCCCAAAATACCTGGACGTTAAACCATATATCTAAATAACACATAGGCCAAAGAAGAAATGTCAACAGAAAATTTAAAAATATTTTTAATTAAGTAAAAATACACTTGTTAAAATTTCTGGGATGCAGTGTAAACAGTACTTAGAGGGAAATTTATAGCATTAAATGCATGTATTAAAAAAGAAGAAAACTATAAAAATCAACCATCTAATCTTACACTTTAGAAAACTACAAAAAGAAGAGAAAATTAAATCCAAAGTAAATGGAAGAAATCATAAAAATTAGAGTAAAATGGAAGAAATCATAAAAATTAGACTAAAAAGTGAATAAAATTGAAAATAATCAATAAGAGAAAAGCAATAAGGCTAAAAGCTGATCTTTTTACAAGATCAATAAAATTAATAAGCCTAAGCCAAGTTAATTAAGAAAAGAGAGAGGACACAAATTACTAATATCAGAAACAAAAGATGAGACATCACTACAGATATCACGGACATTAACAGAATAATAAAGGAATACTATGAACAACTCTGTGCCCACAAATTGTATAACCTAATTGAAATGAACCAATTCCTTGAAAGACACAAAGGGTCAAAACTCACATGAAAAGAAATAAGCAATTTGATCAGACCTCCATCTACTAAGGAAATTGAATCAATAATTAATAACTGTCCAAAACAGAAAACACAAAGACTAGATGGGCTTACTGTGAATTATTCCAAACATTTAAAAAATAAATTGTAACAGCTTTCTACAATCTCTTCCAGAAGATAAAAGCAGAGGAAACACTTTCTAACTCATTCTTTGGTTCCAGCATTATCCTAACACCAACACCAGACAACGACATTACAAGAAAACTACAGTTCAATATGTCTCATGAACATAGATGCAAAAATTCTCAATAAAATATTAGTAAGTCAAATCCAGCGACGCATAAAAGGAATTATACACTATGACTAAATGGGATTTATGCCAGGTATGCAAGGCTGATTCAACATTCAAAAATAAATTAATCTAACCCATCACACCAAGAGGATAAAGAAGAAAAGTCATATGATTATATCAGTAGATGCAGAAGAATCATTTGATAAAATATAACACCCTTTCATGATAAGAAAAAAATACCCAATGAAACTAGGAATAGAGGGAAACTTCGTCAACTTGATAAAGAATATTTACCAAAAAACCTGCAGGAAAATGTATACTTAAAAACGAAAACTAAGATCAGAAACAAGGCAAAAAATGTCCCCTCTTACCACTCCTTTTCAACATTGTGGTGGAAGTCCTAGCTAATGCAATAAAACAAGAAAAGGAAGTAAAATATACATTAATTGAAAATGAAAATGTAGCTGTCATTGTTGACAGATGACATGATTGTCTAATTAGAAAATTCAAAAGAATTGACTAAAAATGCCCTCCTGCAACTAATAAACAATTATAGCAAGGTTGCAGGATACAAGGTTAATATATGTCAATCACTTTCCTATAAACCAGCAATGAACAAGTGGAATTTAAATTTAAGAACACATTACCATTTACATTAGCATCAAAATAATAAAATACTTAGGTAAACATCTAACAAAATGTGTTCAAGGTCTATATGAGTAAAACTACATGATTTTCTGTAGTTGTTCCAGCACCAATTTGTTGAAAAAAACTATCAAAAGAATAATTAAATAAATGGAGAGATATTTCATGTTCACAGATAGAAAAATTCAATATTGTCAAGATGTCAGTTTTTCTCAACTTAGTCTATAGACTCAATGCAACTCCAATCAAAGTCTTAGCAACTTATGTCATGGAAACTGTTTCCATACAAACGGATTCTAAAGTTTATAGAGAAGCTAAAGATGCAAAATAGCCAGCACACTATTGAAGGACAAGAACAAAGTTAGAATACTGATACTACCCAACTTCAAGACTTACTATAAAACTACTATAATCAACACAGTGTGGTATTGGTGAAAGAACAGCCAAATAGATCAATAGAACAGAATAGAAGAGCCAGAAATAATCAACTGATCTTTGACAAAGGAGAAAAGCCAATACAGCAGAGAAAAGATACTTTTTCAACAAGTGGTGCTGTAACAACTAGACACCAGATGTTAAACAAAAAAATCTGGACATAGTCCTTACACCTTCAAAAAGTCAGCTCAAAATATATTAAAGATCTACATGTAAAACACAAAACTGTAAAATTCCTGGAAGATGACATAGAAAAGAACCTAGATGCCCATGGGTTTGGCAGTGACTTCTTAAATACAGCAACAAAGGGACCAAAGGGACAATCCATAAAAGAAAGAATTCATAAGCTAGATGTAATTAAAATTAAAATTAAAAATTTCTGTTCTGCAAAAGCAAAATAAAAAGACAAGCCACAGACTGAGAAAAACTATTTGCAAAAGACATATCTGATGAAGACAAGTTATTCAAGGCATATACATAAGTCTTAAAACACAACAATAAGGAAATGAACAACCTAATTACAAAATGGGCCAAAGACTTTAACAAGTTTCCCACCAAAGAAGATATAATAATGGCACATAAGCATATGTAAAGAAGCTCTACATTATATATAATCAGGGAAATACAAATTAAAACAATAATGAGATAGCAATGTATATCTATCAGAATGGTCAAAATCCAGAACACTGATACCACCAAATGCTGGAGAAGATATGAAGCAACATGAACTCTTATTTATTGCTGGTCAGAATGCAGAATGGTATGGTCAATTTAGAAGACAGATTAGTGGCTTCCTACAAAACTATACCTACTTCTACCATACAACCCAGCAATCCCACTCCTTGGTATTTACCCAAAGGAATTGAAAACTTAAAACCATACAAAACCTGCACATGGATGTTTATAGAAGCTTTAATTATTTATATTTGCCAAAACTTAGAAACAATCATATCTTTCAGTAAGTGCAAGGATAAATAAACTAAGTGAAGGAAGACAATATGAAAAGGCTACAGACTGTAAGATTGCAAGTATAAGACATTCTGCAAAAAGCAACACTTTACAGTAAATTGATCCATGGTTGCAGGAGTTTAAGGAGGACAGCAGGATGTAGTGATGAAGCACAGAAAATTGTTAGGGCAATGAAACTGCTCTGTGTGATACTATAATGGTGAGTACATGTCATCATACATTGTCCAACTCCATTGAATATACAATGCCAAGAGTGAACCTAATGTAAACTATGGACTTTGGTTGATATATGTTGTATACAAAGAGATACATGCTAATCAACATATTAGCATATATATATATTTAAAAAAAGAAATGGCACTTCTTGAGACAGAGGTGTTTCTTGGTGAAAATCAGTTTCATACCAAGATGTGCTATTGCATGTGACCCATTAATTTTTCAACCCATGGAGATCCATTGTGTCATATCACATTTTCACTCTTCATTGTATCCTGACATCTCCCCTTACTCTCATCAAATTCAACAGTCATTATTATCTTCATATCTAATAGACTCTCAACAGCTTCATGTTTATCTCACTTCATCATATAATTAGAAAAGCACCAACCCTGGTAAAAAGTAGCTTTTTATTTATATGAAAAGTTGAATATACATATGCCTGCATCAGAGGTATGTAAATACAGCTGGAGAAAAACTCACATTCGTGCTAGCTGATTTCAATTTAAAATTATCCCCTCTGAACTTCAGTGTGCCTGCCATCCAAGATTTTTTATTTCATTCACTCTCTTACTCTTTAAGACAACAATTTTTTGTCATCTACTCTATTTTCTAAGGCCTCAATTACTCTTCTTAATCTCACCTTATAATCTTGCTCATAACCATCTTTCATCGTATTTACTTCACACACTTATTTTGTTCACTGTCTGTATCACTAGAAACTTGGGGATTTGGGAGAGAGGTGTCTGCTACATTCTCAATGCCAAAAAGAATGCCTGACCTATAACATTAAACTCAAAAAATTGTATATACAACATGTGTAAGAGATGCTATTCTGTAAATATCAGTCTGCAGTACTAAAAATCTTTATTTGGTGAATAGATGATGAATTTACCATAATGCAAAGTCTACTCCTTATCTTTGAAGACTCTAAAAAGTAATATTCTTTTTATGCTATGTAATCAACCTCCAGAAAACTGGCTTACTTTATGAAGTATATACAGGTATGAGGAACTAGTGTATCAACTTTTTTGTTTATATTAAAAGGGAAACAACAACATTTTGTTTATGCCTGAAACTGGTATTTATGGAATATCACCTCTTTCCCCACATGCAAAGCAACATCCATATGCATATTATTATCTACATTGTTTATGTTAAATATATTTCTAGGATCCTTGGCCATAACCAATTCTGTATATGTATAGAACAAGACTTCTAGAGACCAGCAGAGAAGAGGTCTTGGAAAGTTAAGAGATAAGCAGAGATTTCAGAGCATGTACATAGTTCTTCTCCTACAGTTCTGGGGAGATATTAGAGTTAAAACCCAGCCACTTCTCATAGAGTTCTGGGGAGATATTAGAGTTAAAACCCAGTTCAGACCCAGCCAGAATGAAGGAGTCCTTTATTAACATAAGAGGCAATTAATTGAGACCTCAGAAATGTCACACCTTAGGAGTACAGATACATCTCCAAGCATAAGGACAACACTGAAATAAATCCACTCTAATGAAGACTAAATCCAAAACATCAAGATCAAGGTGAACCACTGGTAATTTAATTGCCTACCAAACAATGTTTAACACTCTTTTGAGAAAGATAGTATAAGCCAGGGCTCTGCAACATATTTGCAATATCCAGTATAAGTCAAAATTTACCGAACTTGTAATGAAACAGAAGAAGAGTTAGTAGAAGCAGATGTAAATAGTAAGCAGACAATGACTTCAAAATAACTATGGTTCAAAAATGATTAAGAAAAGTAATGTAAAAGATGGTCAAAATGCATAAAAATGGTCCATTTAAAAGAGAACTAAATTTTATAAAAAAGAATAAAGTTGATTTTCTAGAACTGAAAACTATAATAATTAAGAATTCCATAGATGCATTTAACAATAGGTCTAAGACAAAAAAAGAAAGAATGGGAAAACTCAAATTGAGATCAATAGACTATATCATTACTGAATTAAAAAAGTTTAGAACAAAATCTAGGATAGAAAGAGATATGTGGTATTGGTCAAAAGCTCTCATATAAGGGGAATTAAGAGAATAGAACAGAAACAATATTTAAAGGTTGAGAATTTTTTAAATATGATGAAAGACATGAGTCCCCACATTCAAAAAGATCAATAGAATAAGAAAATCTACCCCTTGGCATATTTATTCTTACTGATAAAAATCAATAATAAGGACATAATCTTAAAAGCATCAGAGACAAAAGATACTTCAGGTAAAGGGAAAAAGCAGTAACAGTCAAATTACATTATTCAAATAGGCAGACATAAACATAAGGCAACAAAACCCATTTAAAACCAAGGAGAAATAACACCAAAAACAGAATGCAAAAATCCCCAGTAGCTGACCCAAAAGAAATGGAGATATACAAGCTGCCTGAAAAAGAATTCAAAGTAATTATTTTTAGAAAGCTCAGAGAACTTCAAGAAAATAGACAAAAATAAATGATATCAGGAAAACAATAAGTAACCAAAATGAAAAGCAATAGACAGATTAAAATTATTTTAAGAAAGAAAATTGTGGAGCTGAAAAATATATTACATGAAATAAAAATGCAATAGAAAGCATCAATAGCAGAATTGATTAAGCAGAAAATGTGTGAACTTGAAAACATCTTATTGTAAAATTCACAATTAGAGGAGAAAAAAAGCAAAAAGAATGAAAAGTAACAAAAAATGCTTACGAGATGTATGGGCATCATGAAAACAAATATTTGAGTTTATTTTAAAAAAATAAGTAATAAGAGAATACTTTCCAAATCTTGGGAAAATATGAATATTCAGATACAGAAAAATCAGTGGTCTCCAATCAGATTCAGTTCAAATAGGACTACACCAAGAAATATTATAATCAAACTATCAAAAATTATGAACATAGAATCCTAAAAGCAGACTAGGAAAAGAATTAAGTCACATGTAAGGAAATTCTTATAAGGCTGGCAACAGACTTCTCAGCAGGTATCTTACAGGTCAGAAAAATGTGGGATGATATATTCTAAGTGCTGAAGGAAAAAGTGGTAAACAAGAATACTGTAGTTGGCAAAGCTGTCATTAAGAAATGAAAATGAGATAAAGACTTTCCCAAACAAAAGTTGAGGAAGTACATGACCATCAGACTTGTCTTATAAAAAATGTTAAAGAAAGTTCTTCAAACTAACAGGACAGAAAGCTAATTAGTAAAATGAAAATATGAAAATATAAAAATCTCTGTTAAAAGTATGAGCACAGTAACATTTTAAAAACTCTAATACTAAGAAGATGTGGGGCCAAGATAGCTGAATAGAAGCAGTGGTGATTGGAGGCTCCCATCAAACAGAGCCATAATGGCATGTGAATCCTGTATCAGCAAACAAAGTATTCAGGTTCTGTCATCAGAACTGAATAGGTGGCTGGCGTAGTCCATGGAGAGGAAGAAAGAGCAGTGTGGTGCAGTGGCCCACTTGAGAGCCACATGGGGCACGGGAGCCCTCACCCTCCCCCCAGCCAAGGGAGGTAGTGAGTGAGCATGCTACCTAGCCGAGGAAACTGTGTTTTTTTCCACGGAACTGTGCAACCAGGAGACTGGAAGATCCCACTCACTCGTGAACCCATGCCACTGGGGCCTAGGTTCCCAATCCTACAGCCATGCAGATTCTCAACAGCCTCTCAGCTAGAATCTGCTTAAACCTGCCGAGTTCTAGGGGTGCAGGGGAGGCAACAAGCACCACAGCTGCAGCTGTCTGCTGTCTAAGCCTTTTAAACTCTTTGCGGGAGGAGCAGCGGCCAGCAATGGGACTCATAACTGCCTAACACACTAAGCTCCCTGGGCAGGGGATGGGCAGCAGCCATCTCTATAGCACCAGGCCATGCTTTCCCCTGCTGGAGCCAGGGAGGCTGGATGGCTTGGTCTCAAGAGGTGTCGCCCACAGACAGCCCAACATACCAGCTGTGGCAGACTGTGGCCAGAGCACCTCTTCAGGCCTGACCCTGATCCATCCTTGCTCACCGGGTGGGACCTCCCTGCAGGAACTCCAACAACTGCAGCCAGAGGCTCAGGGACACAACCCATATCTCCCTGGGCCTGAGCCCCTAGGGGAAGGAGTGGCCACAGTCTCTGTGAATTAGGCAACTTCGACTTTCCTCCTGGTAGTTCTGAGGAATCCAGGCAGCCCAGATGAGTGGGTTTCTCCCTAGTGAAGCACCCCCATTCCACCAAGGGACAGTCACAGTGCTTCATTAAATGAGTCCTGTTCCCTGTGCCACCCAACTGGGTGACATCCTCCAACAGGGGTTGTCAGACTCCCTATAAAAGAGCAACCCTACTAGCATCAGGTTGACGTCCCTTGAGGTTAGAGATCCTAAAAGAAGGAGCAGGCACCCATCTTTGCTGTTCTCCAGCCTCCCTGAGTGACATCTCCAGGCAGAGGAGCAAAGCAGATGAATAGAGCCTGAAGTGAACCCCCAGAAAACTGCAGCAGCCCTAGAAAAGAGAGACCTGAAAATTGAAAGAAAAGAAACAGAAAGCAACAAAAACAGCATCAACAACAACAACAAAAAATCCCCCAAAAAACCCTATCCAAGGGTCAGCGGCCTCAAAGATTGAAACTAGGCAAACTTATGAAGACGAGAAAGAATGAACAAAAAAAACTGAAAATCCAAAAAGCCAGACTGCCTCTTCCTCCAAAGGATCGCAACACCTCTCCAGCAAGGGTACCAAACTGGATGGAGGTTGAGATAGACAAATTGACAGAAGTAGGTTTCATAAGATGGGTAATAAAAAAACTCCACTGTGCTAATAAAAGCATGTTCCAACCCAATGCAAAGAAGTTAAGAACCTTAATAAAAGGTAAGAGGAGCTGCTGACTAAAATAACCATTTTAGACAGGAGTATAAACGACCTGAGGGAGCTGGAAAACACAGCATGTGAACTTCGTGAAGCATACACAAGTATCAATAGCTAAATCAACCAAGTGGAAAAAAGGATATCAGAGTTTGAAGACCACCTTGCTGAAATAAGGCATGCAGATGAGAATAGAGAAAAAGGAACGAAAATGAATGAACAAAGCCTCTAAGAAATACAGGACTATGTAAAAAGACCAAAGCTATGATTGATTGGAGTGCCTGAAGGAGACAGGAAGAATAGAAACAAACTGGAACACACACGTCAGGATATTATCCAGGAGAACTTCCCCAACTTAGCAACATGCAAGTTCAGGAAATAGAGAGAACACCATTAAGATACTCCACAAGAAGATCAACCCCAATACACATAATCATCAAATTCTCCAAGGTTGAAAGGAGGAAAAATGTTAAGAGCAGCCAGAGAGAAAGGCCAGGTCACCTACCAAGTGAAGCCCATC
This sequence comes from Macaca thibetana thibetana, assembly GCF_024542745.1. Classification (NCBI taxonomy): domain Eukaryota; kingdom Metazoa; phylum Chordata; class Mammalia; order Primates; family Cercopithecidae; genus Macaca; species Macaca thibetana. The sequence goes on along the minus strand of NC_065588.1, from coordinate 28,800,421 downwards.
AGTCTCACAGTGGACCTCTCAGCACAAACCCTACAAGCCATAAGAGATTGGGGGCCAATATTCAACATTCTTAAAGAAAAGAATTGTCAACCCAGAATTTTGTGTCCAGCCAAACGAAGCTTCATAAGCAAAGGGGAAATAAAATCCTTTCCAGACAAGCAAATGCTGAGGAATTTCATCACCACCAGGCCTGCCTTGCAAGAGCTCCTGAAGGAAGCACTAAATATAGAAAGAAAAAACCAATACCAGCCACTGCAAAAACACACCAAAATATAAAGACCAATGACACTATGAAGAAACTTCATCAACTAGTGTGCAAAATAACCAGATAGCATCATGATGACAGGATCAAATTCACACATAACAAAATTAATCTTAAATGTAAATTGTCTAAATGCCCACCAATTAAAAGACACAGACTGGCAAATTAGAGAAAGAATCAAGACCCATCAGTGTGTTGTATTCAGGAGACGCATCTCACGTGCAAAGACACACATAGGATCAAAATAAAGGGACGGGTGGAAATTTACCAAGCAAATGGAAAGCAAAAAAAAAAAAAAAAAAAATCAAGGGTTGCAATCGTAGTTTCTGACAAAACAGACTTTCAATCAACAGAGATCCAAAAAAGTCAAAGAAGGGCATTACATAATGGTAAAGTGATCAATTCAACAAGAAGAGCTAACTATCCTAAATATATACGCACACAAGGAGCACCCAGACTCATAAAGCAAGTTCTTACAGACCTACAAAGAGACTTAGACTTCCACACAACAATAGTGGGAGACATTAACATCCCATTATCAATATTAGACAGATCAATGAGACAGAAAATTAACAAGGATATTCAAGACCGGAACTCAGCACTAGATCAAGTGGATCTCATAGATGTCTACAGAACTCTCCACCCCAAATCAACAGAATATACATTCTTCTCAGTACCACATGGCACTTATTCTAAAATCGACCACATAATTGGGAGTAAAACACTCCTCAGGAAATGCAAAAGAACTGAAATCATTATAAAAGTCTCTCAGACCACAATGCAATCAAATTAGAATTCAGGATTAAGAAACTCACTCAAAACCACACAATTTTATGGAAATTGAACAACTGCTCTAGAATGACTCCTGGGCAAATAATGAAATTAAGACAGAAATCAAAAAGTTCTTTGAAACCAATGAGAGCAAGGAGACAAAGTACCAGAATCTCTGGGACACAGCTAAAGCAGTGTTAAGAGGGAAATTTATAGTACTAACTGCCCACATCAGAAAGCTAGAAAGATCTCAAACTGACAACCTAACATCACAATTAAAAGAGCTAGAGAAGCAAGAGCAAACTAATCCAAAAGTCAGCAGAAGACAAGACTAAGATCAGAGAAGAACTAAAGGAGATAGAGACATGAAAAACCTTCAAAAAAATCAATGAATCCAAGAGGTGGTTTTTTGACAAAATTAACAAAATAGACCACTAGCTAGACTAATAAAGAAGAAAAGAGAGAAGAATCAAATAGACACAATAAGAATGATAAAGGGGATATCACCACTGACCCCACATAAATACAAACTATCATCAGAGAAAACTATAAACACCTCTACGCAAATAAACTAGAAAATCTAGAAGAAATAGAAAAATTCCTGGACACATACACCCTTCCAAGACTAAACCAGGAAGAAGTCAAATCCCTGAATAGACCAATAACAGGTTTTGAAATTAAGACAGTAATTAATAGCCTACCAACCAAAAAATGCCCACTACCAGACAGATTCACAGCTAAATTCTACCAGAGGTACAAAGAGGAGCTGGTACTATTCCCTCTGAAACTATTCCAAACAATTGAAAAGGAGGGATTCCTCCATAACTTATTTTATGAAGCCAGTATTATCCTGATACCAAAACCTAGCAAAGACACAACAACTAAAGAAGAAAAATTCACGCCAATATCCGTGTTGAACATCAATGCAAAAATTTTCAGTTAAATACTGGCAAACCGAATCCAGCAGCACATCAAAAAACTTACCCACCACGATCATGTCAGCTTCATTCCTGGGCTAGTTCAACATACATAAATCAATAAACATATCCATCACATAAACAGAGCCAAAGACAAAAACTACATGATTATCTCAATAAATTCAGAAAAGGTCTTCGATAAAATTCAACATCTCTTCATGTTAAAAACTCCCAATAAACTAGGTATTGATGTAACATATCTCAAAATAATAAGAGCTATTTATGACAAACCCACAGTCAATGTCATATTGAATGGGCAAAATATGGAAGCAGTCCTTTTGAAAACTGGTACAAGACAAGGATGCCCTCTCTAACTACTCCTATTCAACATAGTATTAGAATTCTGGCCAGGGCAATCAGGCAAGATAAATAAATAAAGAGTATGCAAATAGGAAGAGAGGAATTCAAATTGTCTCTGTTTGCAGACAATATGATTCTATATTTAGAGAACCCCATCATCTCAGCCCAAAAACTTTTTAAGCTGATGAGCAACTTCAGCAAAGTCTCAGGATACAAAATCAATGTGCAGAAATCACAAGCATTCCTTTATACCAACAATAGATGAGCAACAAGCCAAATCATGAATGAACTCACATTCACAATTGCTACAAAGAGAATAAAATACCTAGGAATACAGCTAACAAGGAATGTGAAGGACATCTGCAAGGAGAACAACAAACCACAGCTCAAGGAAATAAGAGAGGACACAAACAAATGAAAAAACATTCCTCCTCATGTATAAGGAGAATCAATATCATGAAAATGGCCATAAAGCCCCAAATAATTTACAGATTCAATGCTACTCCCATCAAACTACCATTGACATTCTTCACAGAATTAAGAAAAAACTACTTCAAAATTCATATAGAACCAAAAAAGAGCCTGCATAACCAAGACAATCCTAAACAAAAAGAACAAGATGGAGACATCACACTACCTGACTTCAAACTATACTATAAGGCTACAGTAACCAAAACAGCATGGTACTGGTCCAAAACAGACATAGAGACTAATGGAACAGAACAGAGGCCTCAGAAATAACAACACACAACTAAAACCATCTGATTTTCGACAAACCTGACAAAAATAAGTAATGGGAAAGGATCTTTAATTCAAAAATGGTGCTGGAAAAAATGGCTAGCCACATGCAGAAAACCGAAACTGGATCCAGTTGTTACACTTTATCTGAAAATTAACTCAAAATGGATTAAAAGCGTAAATGTAAAACCCCAAACCATAAAAAATCTAGAAGAAAACCTAGGCAATACCTTTCAGGACACAGGGATGGACAAAGACTTCATGATGAAAATGCCAAAAGCAATTGCAAGAAAAGCCAAAATTAACAAATGGGATCCAATTAAACTAAACAGCTTCTGCACAGCAAAAGAAACTATCATCAGAGTGAACAGGCAACCTACAGAATGGGAGAAAATTTTTTCAATCTACCTATCTGACAAAGTCTAATAGCCAGAATTTACAAGGAACTTAAACAAATTTACAAGAAAAAAATAACCCCATCAAAAAGTGAGCAAAGGATATGAACAGAAACTTCTTGAAACAAGACATTTACATGGCCAGGAAACATATGAAAAAAAGCTCAATATCACCAATCATTAGAGAAATGCAATTCAAAACCACAGTGAGATACCATCTCATGTCAGTCAGAATGGCCATTATTAAAAAGTCAAGAAACAGTAGATGCTGGTGAGGCTGTGAAGAAATAGGAACACTTTTACACTGTTGCTGGGAATGCAAATTAGTTCAATCATTGTGGAAGATAGTATGGCAATTCCTCTAAGATTGAGAACCAGAAATACCGTTTGACCCAGCAAGTCCATTACTGGGTATACACCCAAAGGAATATAAATAATTCTACTATAAAGACACATGCACATGTATGTTTACTGCAGCACTATTTACAATAGTAAAGACATGGAACCAACCCAAATGCCCACTAATGATCCACTGGATAAAGAAAATGTTGTACATATACACCATGTAATACTATACAGCCATAAAAAGGAATGAGTTCATGTCCTTTGCAGGGACATGAATGAAGCTGGAAGCCATCATCCTCTGCAAACTAACAGAGGAACAGAAAATCAAACACAGCAGGTTCTCACTCATAGGTGGAAGTTAAACAATGATAACACATGGACACAGGGAGAGTACAACACCCACACACCAGGGTCTGTTGGGGGATGGGGAGTGAGGGGAGGGAACTGAGAGGATGGGTCAATAGGTGCAGCAAACCACATGGCATGCATATACCTATGTAACAAACCTGCACATTCTGCACATGTATCCTGGAACTTAAAGTAAAATAAAACTTAAAAAGAAATACTGTAATGGTGATGTATGTATCTTTGTTTACTTTTTATTATTTTTTTAGACAGAGTCTCGCTTTGTCACCAGGCTGGAGTGCAGTGGCATGATCTCAGCTCACTGCAACCTCTGCCTCCTGGGTTCAATCAATTCTCCTGCCTCAGCCTCCCAAGTAGCTGGGACTACAGGTGCATGCCACCACACCCAGCTAATTTTTGTATTTTTTGTAGAGACGGGGTTTCACCATGTTGGCAAGGGTGGTCTTGATCTCTTGACCTCATGATCTGCCCACCTCAGCCTCCCAAAGTGCTGGAATTACAGGTGTAAGCCACCATGCCTGGCCATATGTATATCTTTTATATGTTTAATATGAAGGTTAAAAGACAAAATTATTAAAATAATAAAAGTTACATTAATTTGTTAAGGAAGACAATAAAAATGCAAATTGTGACCAAAAAATTTAAATGTGGTGGGGGTGGAGGAAAAGTATAATTTTTTCTCTTGAGACAGGATCTCTTCTAACTGTGTTACTCAGGCTTGAGTGCACTGTGCACTGGTGTGATCATAGCTGGCTAAGTTTTTGTATTTTCTGTAGAGACAGGGTTTTGCCATGTTTCCCAGTCTGGTCTTGGACTCCTAGGCTCAAGCAGTCTGCCAGTCTCACCCTCCCTAAAGTGCTGGGATTGCAGGCGTGAGCCACCACACCTGGCCTAAAGGTATAAATTTTGTATGCAAAGTTAAGCTGTTATCAGCTTAAAACAGCCTGTTATAACTGTAAGGTGTTTTCTATAAGCCTTATGGTAACCACAAAGCAAAAACCTATGGTAGATACACTAAAGATACAAAGTAAGAAATCAAAGCGTACCACTAGAGAAAATCACAAAGAAAGAATTTTAGAGTATAGACAAATATGTGGTAATTAAACAACAAGTTCTTGCGCGGTGGCTCACACCTGTAATCCCAGCATTTTGGGAGGCTGAGGCAGGCGGATCACGAGGTCAGGAGATCTAGACCATCCTGGCTAACACGGTGAAACCCCGTCTCTACTAAAAATACAAAAAACTAGCCGGGCGTGGTGGCAGGTGCCTGTAGTCCCAGCTACTCGGGAGGCTGAGGCAGGAGAATGGCGTAACCCAGAAGGAGGATCTTGCAGTGAGCTGAGATTGGGCCACCACACTCCAGCCTGGGCAACAGAGCTAGACTCCATCTCAAAAAACAACAACAACAAGTTCTTGAATAGTCAATGAGTCAAGTGAGAAATTAAAAGAGAAAATTTAAAATATCTTAAGGCAAACAAAAATGTACCAAAACGTATGAGATGAATCAAAGGCAGTTCTAAGTGGAAAGTTTATAGCAATAAATGCCTACATCAAAAAAAAATAAAAATCTTAAATAAACAACCTAATTTCACACTTTGAGTGGGAACTAGAAATCAAGAGAACAAACTAAGCTTAAAGTTAGTGGAAGAAAGATTAATAACTATCTGAGCAGCAATAAACGAAATAAAAAATAGAAAAACAACAGAAAAAAATCAAAGAAAGTAAGAGTTGCTTTTTTGAGCAGATAAACAAAATTGACCAAATTTTAGCTGGCCTCATATGAAAGACACCAATATCAAATAAAGAAAATCAGAATTTCAGGAGGAGCTATTATGACTGATACCACAGACTTACAGAAGATCATAAGAAACTGTTATAAACAAGTATACACAAAGAAATTTGATTGTCTAGAAGAAATGAACAAATTCTTAGACACACACAACATACCAAAACTGAATCTTAAATAAACTGAAAATCTGAACAGACCAGTAAGGAGTAAGGAGATTGAATCAGCAATTTAAGAAAAAAAAAAAAAAAAAAGTCTTCTGTCAGGGGAAAGTCCAGGATCTGATGGTTTCACTTCTGAGTTCTACCACACATTTAAAGAAATAATATCAATCCTTCTCAAGTGTTTCCACAATATGGAGGGAAAAGGAGTGTTTCCACACTCATTTTCCAAGGCCAGCATCACTGTTACTAAATCCAGGCAAGAACACCACAGGAAAAATAAAAAAATCATAGGCCAATATCTCTGATGAACATTCATGAAAAAATTTTCAACTAAATTCTAGTAAATTGAATTCAGTACACATTAAAAGTATCATTCACCATAATAAAATGGGAGTTATCCTAGGGATGCAAGAGTATTTCAACATACAAAAGTCTATAAATGTGATAATCGCACTAATAGAATGAAGGACAAAAATGTACTATCATCTCAATAGATGCAGAAAAAGCACTTGACAAAATTCAACATCTTTTCATAATAAAAGCTCTCAACAAATTAGTCATAGAAGAAAAGTACTTCAACAAAATAAAGGCCATATATTGCAAAACCACATCTAACATCATACTCAGTGGTGAAAAGCTAAAGACTTTTCCTCTCATATAAGAAACAAACAAGAATGCTCATTCTCTCCACTTCTATTCAACACAGTACTGGAAATCCTAGCCAGAACAACTGGGCAAGGAAGACAAATAAAAGGAATCTAAATTGGAAAAAAAATTGTATTATCCCTGTTTGCAGATAATATAGTCATATATGTAGAAAACCCTAAAATACCACCAAAAAACTAAAAGGACTAGTAAATCAATAAAGTTGTAGAATACAAAATTAATATACAATATAAGCAGTGTTTTTATACATTAAAAACAAACTCTTCAAAAAATAAATTATTTTAAAAACATTCCATTTACAGTAGCTACAAAAAAATAAAATACTTAGGAATAAGTTTAACCAAGAACCTGAAAGACCTACACAGAAAAGACAAACATTGGTGAAAAAAATTAAAGAAGATACAAATAAATGGAAAGATATTCAATGTTCATAGATTGGAAAAAGTGAAATAGTGAAACAATTTAAATGTCTATATTACCCAAAATGATCTACAAAGTCAATGCAATCTCTATCAAAATTTCAATAACATTTTTCATAGAAATAGAAAAAACAATATTAAAATTTGTATGGAATTGTGAAAAAACCCCAAATACACAAAGTAATGTTAAGTGAAAAGAACAAAGCTGGAGGTATCATGCTACCTGACTTCAAAATGTACTACAAATCTATAGTAAACAAAACAGTATGGTACTAGCATTAAAAATAGACACATAGACCTATAGAACATAATGGAGAACAGAAATAAATCCATATATTTATAGACAACTGATTTTCAATGAAGCTGCCAAGAACATATTTTGGAGAAAATACAGTCTCTTCAACAAATGATGCTGTGAAAATGAATATCCATAGGTAGTAGAATAAAACTTGTCTCCTATCTGTCACCATCTACAAAAATCAATTCAAAATGTATTAAAGACTCAAATGTGAGGTCTAACACTGTAAAATTCCTAGAAGAAAACATAGGGGGAAAGCTCCGTGACACTGATCTGGGCAATGAGTTTTTGGATATTACTACAGATGTACAGGCAATAAAAGCAAAAATAGACAAAAGAGATTAAACCAAACTAAAAAGCTTCTGCTCAACAAAGGAATCAACCAACAGAGTGAAGAAAGAACCTACAGAATGGGAGAAAATGTTTTCAAGCTATACATCTGATAAGATGTTAGCCAAAATATGCAAGGAACTCTAACAACTCAATAGCAAGAAAACAAATAACGCAATTTAAAATGAACAAAGGACCTGAGTAGACACTTTTCAAAAGAAATACAAATGACCAAGAGATATAGGAAAACATTATCTAACATCACTAACCAATGGGAAAATGCAAATTAAATCCATGATGCAATATCACCTCACCCTGTATGTCAAAGAGATATCTGTATTCTCCTGTTAATTGCAGCACTATTCAAATAGACAAGACATAGAATCAACCTAAGTGTTCATCAGTGAATGAATGGATAAGGAAAATGTGGTGTGTGTGTGTGTGTGTGTGTGTATAAAATATATATATATATATAAAAATAATAATAAACATACTACTCAGCCTTAAACAAAAAGAAAATCCTGTCATTTAGGACAACAGGGATGAACTTGGAGAACATTAGATTAAGTGAAATAAGTCAGGCACAGAAACACAAATACTGCATGATCTCACTTACATATGAAATTTACAAAAGTTGAACTTATAGGAGTAGAAAATAGAATGATGATTATGAGGGGTTGGGGCTATATTTGGGTTGTGAAGATTTTGGCCAAAAGATTTAAAATTTCAGTTAGATAGGAGAAATAACTTCAAGACAGCTACTGTAAAATATGTGACTATAGTTTATTACAGTGTATTATTAAAAAATAGAATGAGTCAATTTCTCAGAATTTATATAAACTAAATGACAATAGAAGGAATATTTAAAGTGCTCTTTTAAAAGCCCTCCAAGATTTTGTAAAAAACAACAAGTCAAAGATGTTCTCAGACCAACACAAGCCAAAAGAATTTCTTTCCTGAAGGAGACACCCACACAAGATCTACTGTACAAAAATCTTTAGGCTAAAGGAAATTATCCCAGATATATAAGATGGAAGAAGTACTCTGGAAAAGAAAAAGGTATCTGTAAAACACTGATTGCAGAAAAAGATATAATAAAGAAGTGTATAATAAGTATAGGTGTAAACTATGTGAAAACAGAGCAAAATGATAGGAGATCAAAATAAATTCACCATTTAAAGATCTTTCAGTGTTTTGATTTTGGTAAAAGTACTAACATAAGTTAGATAGTAATAAATAAAGGATGGATTGCTTAATTTCCAGGATAACCACTAAAACCAGATAGTATATTATGTAACAAAGTTGATATATTATTAAAATAAAATATTAAAAATAACTCAATATAAAAGAAAACAAAAAAAGCATAAAATAGGTACAAAGAGTAGATAAGGCATATGGGAAACAAAAAATAATATGGTAGATTTAAACCTAACTATATCAGCAATTACATTAAATTAAAATCAACTAAATATTTCATTTAAAAGTTAGCGATTGTCAGGCTGGATATATAAACAAGATCCAATTATATGCTATTCACAAGAAACATCTTGCATACAAAAACACACAAAGATTTATGGAAAAGGATAAGAAAAGTTACAAAATGAAAACACTAAGAAAAATAAAGTCTTTGTGGCTATATTAAATAACACAAAGTAGGCTAAAGAGTATTACGAGGCAAAAAGTGAAATATTTTATAATGACAAAAGATTCATGGCAACAGAATGTAAAATGATCTTAAATTCTATTCTTTTAATGATGTAGCTTCAAAATATTTAAAACCAAAATTTACAGAACTAAAAAACAATTTATCATCACAATTGAAGACATTAACACAACTATCTTTTGGGATAACACATTCTTATGTCTTATAAGAGACAAGACAAGCTACATAATTTGTGGAATCCAGTGCAAAATGAAAATGAGGGCTCTATTACTTATAAATTATTAATAATTCGAAACCAGTGACAGAAGAGCATTACACTAAGCATAGGCACCTTCTAGGCATGGCATACCTGTGAAACCAGCCTTGTCCATGGGTCTACACATTTTATGAGCAACAGTCACTCATAGACTTTTATCTCAGGCTATCTTCCAAGGATTTTTGAAAGTAGAGCAGGAGGTAGATTTGTTTCCTGTACAGCATAACAAGATTATTGTCTCCCTCTGTGGCAAAGGTTGGACAGGGTTGTTTGTAGATATTTATAAAATATTGGGATTTCCTAATCCAAGAGTCACTTTTGTGGGTTGTAAAACAAACCTATGAAATGTGCAGGATCCATCTAGGTCACCTGTGTCACACTTACGGGGCTTGAAGGGAAACCTTCCTGCCTTCTGTTCCATGACTAATAAAGTCCTTTGCCTCTAATACAGAAGTCTCATGTCTTCTGCCAGCATCTGTTATGGACTAAATTGTGCCCTCTCCCCTCAAATTTATATATTAAAGCCTTAACCCTCAATTAAGGCGGGTGCGGTGGCTCACGTCTGTAATCCCAACACTTTGGGAGGCCGAGACGGGTGGATCATGAGGTCGGGAGATTGAGACCATCCTGGCTAACACGGTGAAACCCCGTCTCTACTAAAAATACAAAAAATTAGCTGGGCATGGTGGCGGGCACGTGTAGTCTCTGCCACTCAGGAGGCTGAGGCAGGAGAGTGGCGTGAACCTGGGAGGTGGAGCTTGCAGTGAGCCAAGATCGTGCCACTGCGCTCCAGTCTGAGAGACAAATATGACTACACTTAGATATAGAGCCTTTAAGGGGCTAATTAAGGTTCAATAATATTATAAGGGTGGAGCGCTAATCTGCCAGGACAGGTGTTCCTTATAAGAATAGAAAGAGACACCAGGCAGGCACAGAGAAAAGTCCATGTGAAGACACCCTAATAAGGCATTCGTCTACAAGCCAGGAAGAGAGGCCTAATCAAAAACTAACCCTGCCAGCACCTTGATCTTGGATTTCTAGCTTACAGAACTTTGAGAAAATATATGTCTATTGTTTAAGCCACCCAGTCTATAATATTCTATTATGGCAGTCCTCACAATTAATGCAGCATTGATGAAACTTTGGCAGGTTACTTGCTTGCTATATTACGAGTAGAATAAAATGTCACCCCTTTGCTGTTCTTGACACTATCTCAAGAGATGATAAAACAGACAAACTAAATCAGTAACAATATAAAAGCTTTGAACAAAACAATTAACCAACTGGATTTCATTAACAGATACAGAACATTATATTCAACAATAACAGAAATAAATAGAAAACAATACATTATTTTGAAATGCATTCTGAGCCATAAAGTAGGTGTCTACAAATTTCAAAGAATTGAAATCATAAAAGGTATCTCCCATGACTAACATGGAATTAAATTATGGAATGAAAATGAAAGAAACCAGAAAAATAAAAGCACAGCATATCAGAATGTGTGACATGAACCACATACAATGCTTAGAGGAATATATATTGCTTTACATGTAAATGTTAGAAAAGAAGAAAGATTTAAAAGTAATGATCTATACTTGTAACTCAAGAATCTAGAGAAAGGAAAGAAAAATAAATTCAAATAAAGTAGAAGGATAAAAGTAATAAAAACAAATGGTGAAATCAATAAAACAGAAAAGTCAACAAGATTTTGGCTTTGATTTTTTGAAAATATTAATAAAAGTAATGAATAGCAAGAGGGAGATAACACAAACCATTAATATAAAGGGGCATCCCTACAGATCTCAAGTACATCAAATAGATAAGAGGAGGTTATTAACAACTTTATGCCAATAGACTTAATACTTAGATATAACGTACACATTACCAAAAGTGACTCAAAAGGAATGAAACATCTGTAGAGTCCTATATCTATTAAATAAATCAAATCCATTATAAAAAATAATCTCGTAAAATCTTCAGTTGTAGATGATTTTACTGACGAATTCTTTCTACTACTTAAAGAAGAAATAATACCAATCTTACATGTGCTTCCAAAGGATAGAAAAATAGGCCAACTTCCAAATCATTTTATGAAGCCATCAAACCCTTGATACAAAATCCTGAAAATGATTCACAAGAAAAGAAAATATGTACCAATATTTTTTACTAATATAGTTATGATTACACTCAATACAACCTTAAATAACGGAATCTAGTTTTATATAAAATTACTAATACAGGAGGGGCCAAAATGGCCGAGTGGAAACAGCTCCTGTCTGCAGCTCCCACTGAGACAAACGTAAATGGTGGGTGAACCTGCATTTCCAACTGAGGCACCCAGATTCTCTCACTGGAACTAACTAGGCTGTTGGTGGGGTCCATGGACACAAAGGAAAAGCAGGGTGGGGTGATGACGGTTCACCCCGGAGCTGCTCAGGGTAAGCAAAGGGATCTCCTTCCTCAAGCCAAGGGAAGCGGTGAGAGATTGTGCTACCCTCCCAGAGAACTATGGTTTTCCCACATATTTTTGCAATCTGTGGATCAAGAGATTCTCTCATGTTCCCAAACCACCAGGGCCTTGGGTCCAAAGCACAAAGCTGTGCAGACCCATGGCAGCTGCTAGGGTCCACGGCTGCTCAGACAGGGACTGAGCTGCAAAAGGTTTTGCATGCTCCAGCAGCTCCTGGAACTCCAGTGAGGCAGGAGATCCGTCCACTCTTGTGGGAAGGAGGCTGAAACCAGGGAGTCAACCAGCCTCGCTCAGCAGGTCCTAGTCTCCTGGAACCCTGCACACTAAAACCCACTGGCTTGGAACCCCTGCTGGTCAGCACAGCAGCCTGCAGTAGGCCTAAGATCATTGAGTTCCTGGGAGAAGGGGCGACCACCATTACTGAGGTTCTAGTCCCTGGTGTTCCCCTGCCAAATGATAGGGACACCATGAAGTTTGGACTGGGTAGAGTTCCCCACAGTGTAGCACAGTGGCTGTGGCAGATTGTGGCCAGACTGCTTCTTTAGGTAGGAACTGGATCCATACCTCCCCACCAGGCAGGGCCTCCCTGCAGGAATTCCGGCAAGTGCAGCCAGAGGTTTATAGACAGAACTCTCTTCTCCCTGAGTCAGAGCACCTGGGGGAAGGGGACTTAATCTTTCCTGCCTACTGGCTCTGAAGAGTTCAGGCAATCCGGATGAGAGGGATTCCCCACCACCCAGCATACCCACACCACTTAGGGGCGTCCAGACTGCCTCCTTAAGCAGGAACCTGATCCGGTGCCTCCTGACTGGATGAGATCTCCGAACAGGTGTCAACAGACACCTCATACACGAGAATTCCTGCTGGCATCAGGTTGGTGCCCCTCTGAGAGGATACTTCAAGAGGAAGGAGCAGGCAGCAATCTTTGCTGTTCTGCAGCCTCCACTGGTGATACCCAGGTGAACAGGGTCTGGAGTGGACCCCCAGCAAACTGTAGCAGACCTGCAGAAGAGAGGCCTGACTGTTAAAAGAAAAGCAAACAAACAGAAAGCAACAATAACAACAACATCATCAACAAAAAAGACACCCCCCCTACACACACACACACAAACCCCAACCAAAGGTTAACAGCCTCAAAGATCAAAGGTAGATAAATCCATGAAGATGAGGAAAACCAATTCAAAAATGCTGAAAATTCCAAAAGCCAGAATGCCTCTCATCTTCCAATGATCACAACACCTCTCCAGCAAGGGCGCAAAACTATGCTGAAGCTGAGATGATAACTGACAGGAGTAGTCTTCAGAAAGTGGGTAACAACGAACTTTGCTGAGCTGAAGGATTATGTTCTAACCCTATGTAAAGAAGTTATGAACCATGATAAAAGATTACAGGAACTGTTAACTAGAATAACCAGTCGAGAAAGAAACATAAATAATCAGATGGAACTGAAAAACACAGCATGAGAACTTCATGATGCAAACACAAGTATCAACAGCCAAATCAACCAGTGGAATAAAGACTATCAGAGCTTGAAGACTCTTCTGCTGAAATAAGGCAGGCAGACAAGATTAAAAAAAAAAAAAAAAGACTGAAGAGGAACAAACAAAACCTCTGAGAACTATGGGATTATGTAAAAAGACTGAACCTATGACTGATTGAAGTACCTGAAAGATGGGGAGAATGGAACCAAGTTGGAAAACGTACTTCAGGATATCATCCAGGAGAACTTCCCCAACCTAGCAAGACAGGCCAATCAAATGCAGGAAATCCAGAGAACCCCAATAAGATACTCCATGAGAAGATCAACCCCAACACACATAATCATCAGATTCTCCAAGGTTGAAATGAAAGAAAAATGTTAAGGGAAGTCAGAGAGAAAGGCCAGGTCACCTACAAAAGGAAGTCCCTCAGACTAACAGCAAAACTCTCAGCAGAAACTCTGCAGGCCAGAAAAGATGGGGGGCCAATATTTAACATTCTTAAAGAAAATAATTTTCAACCCAGAATGTCATATCTGGCCACAGTAAGGTTCATAAGTGAAGGAGAAATAAAATCCTCTTCAGACAAGCAAGTGCTGAGGTATGTTGTCACCACCAGGCCTGCCTTGCAAGAGCTCGTGAAGGAAGCACTATGCATGGAAAGGAAAAACCATTAAGAACCACTACAAAAACACACTGAAGTACATAAACCAACAACACTATGAAGCAACTGCATTAACAAGTCTGCAAAATGAACCAGCCAGCATCATATACAAGGACACACATAGGCTCAAAATGAAGGGATGAGGAAAATTTACCAAGCAAATGGAAAACAGAAAAAAGTAGGGGTTGCAATCCTCGTTTCTGATACCAAAACCTGGCAGAGATACAACAACAAAAAAAGAAAACTTCAGGCCAATATTCCTGATGAACTTTGATGCAAAAATCCTCCATAAAATACTGGCAAACTGAATCCAGCAGCACACCAAAAAGCTTATTCACCGTGATCAAATCAGCTTCACCCTCAGGGTTGCAAGCCTAATTCAAAATATGCAAACCAATAAACGTAATTCATCACATAAACAGAACTAAAGACAAAAACCACACGATTATCTCAATAGACTCAGAGAAAAAAGACTCTTCAATAAAATTCAACATCCCTTCACGTTAAAAACTCTCAATAAACTAGGTATTAAAGGAATATACTTCAAAACAATAAGAACCATTTATGACAAACCCACAACCAATATCACACTGAATGGGCAAAAGCTGGAAGCAGTCCCCTTGAAAACTGGTACAAGACAAGGATGCCCTCTCTCACTGCTCTTATTCAACATAGTATTAGAAGTTCGGGCCAGGGCAATCAAGCAAGGCAAAGAAATAAAAGGTATTCAAATAGGAAAGAGAGGAAGTCAAATATTCTTTGTTTGCGAATAATATGATCCTATATCTAGAAAACCCCATTGACCCAGGCCAAAACCTTCTTAAGCTCCTCAGTAACTTCAGCAGAGTCTCAGGATACAAAATTAATATGCAGAAAACACAAGCATTACTAAGGACTAACAACAGACAAGCAGAGAGCCAAAACATGAATAAACTCCTATTCACAATTGCCACAAAGTGAATAAAATACCTAGGAATACAGCTAACAAGGGAAGTGAAATACCTCTTCAAGATGAACTACCAACCACTGCTCAAGGAAATCAGAGAAAACACAAGCAGATGGAAAAATATTTCATGTTCATGGATAGGAAGAATCAATATCATGAAAATGGCCATACTGCCCAAAGCCATTTATAGACTCAATGCTATTCCATTAAACTACCACTGACATCCTTCACAGAATTACAAAAAGCAACTATTTTAAAATTCATGTGGAACCAAAAAATAGCTCATATAGCCAGGACAATCCTAAGCAAAAGAACAAAGCTAGAGGCATCATGCTACCCAACTTCAAACTAGGATACAGTAACCAAAACAGCATGGTACTTGTACAAAAACAGGCATATAGACCAATGGAACAGAATAGATAACTCAGAAATAACACCACACATCTACAACCATCTGATCTTTGACAAGCCTGACAAAAACAAGCAATGGGGAAAAGATTCCCTATCTAATAAATGGTGCTGGAAAAACTGGATAGCCATATCCATAAAACAGAAACTGGACCCCTTACTTATACCTTATACAAAAATTAACTCAGGGTGGTTTAAAGACTTAAATGTAAAACACAAAACTATAAAAACCCTAAAAGAAAATCTACGCAATACCATTCAGGAAATAGGCATGGGCAAAGATTTTATGATGAAATATCTGAAAGCTATACGATGAAAGCAACAATTAACAAATGGGATCCAATTAAACTAAAGAGCTTCTGCAGAGAAAAAAATATATATCATCAGAGTCAACAGACAACCTACAGAATGGGAGAAAATTTTGCAATCTACTCATCTGACAAAATTCTAATATCAAGAATCTACAAGGAACTTCAGCAAATTCAGAAGAATAAAACAACCCCATTAAAAAGTGGGCAATGGCTTTTTCTCTCAGGCCGGTGGCGCCGACAGGATGGGCAAGTGTCGTGGACTTCGTACTGCTAGGAAGCTCCGTAGTCACCGACGAGACCAGAAGTGGCATGATAAACAGTACAAGAAAACCCATTTGGGCACAGCCCTGAAGGCCTACCCTTTTGGAGGTGCTTCTCATGCAAAAGGAATCATCCTGGAAAAGTAGAAGTTGAAGCCAAACAGCCAAATTCTGTCATTAGGAAGTGTATCAGGGTCCAGCTGATCAAGAATGGCAAGAAAATCACAGCCTTTGTACCCAACGACGGTTGCTTGAACTTTATTGAGGAAAATGATGAAGTTTTGGATGCTGGATTTGGTCGCAAAGGTCATACTGTTGGTGATATTCCTGGAGTCCGCTTTAAGGTTGTCAAAGTAGCCAATGTATCTCTTCTGGCCCTATACAAAGGCAAGAAGGAAAGACCAAGATCATACATTTTAATGGTGAAAACACTGTAGTAATAAATTTTCATATGCCAAAAAAAGTGGGCAAAGGACATAAACAAACACTTCTCAAAAGAAGACATAAATTCTGCCAACAAACATGAAAAAAAAATTTGCTCAACATCATTGATCATCAGAGTAATGTAAATCAAAACCACAGTGAAATACCATCTCATGCCATTCAGAATGGCAATTATTAAAAAGTCAAGGAACAACAGATGCTGGCAAGGTTGCAGAGAAATGGGAACACTTTTAGACTGTTGGCCAGAATGTTAGTTAGTTCAACCATTATGGAAGGCAGTGTGTCAATTCCTCAAAGATTTAGAGCCAGAAATACCATTTGACACAGCAATCTTATTACTGCATGTATACCCAAAGAAATATAAATTATTCTGTTATAAAGGTACACACATGCATATGTTCAATGCAATGCTATTTACAATAGCAAAGAGATGGAATCAACCCAAATGCCCATCAATGACAGACTGAGTAAAGAAAATATGGTACATATATGCCAAGGAATACTATGCAGCCATAAAAAGGAATGAGATCATGTCCTTTGCAGGGACATGGATGAAGCAGGAAGCCATTATCCTCAGCAAACTAATGCAGGAGCAGAAAACCAAACACTGCATGTCCTCACTTATAAGTGGGAGCTGAACAATGAGAACACATGGACACACGGAGTGGAATAACACACACTGGGGCCTGTCAGGGGACAGCACGGGTGGGGAGAGCATCAGGAAAAATAGCTAATGCATGTCAGGCTTAATACCTAGTTGATGGGTTCATAGGTGTTATAAACCACCATGGCACACATTTACCTATGTAACAAATCTGCACATCCTGCACATGTATCCCAGAACTTAAAAGTTTTAAAAAAATAGTAATACATCAAAACTAAGGTTAATTTGAAAATTAACCAATGTAGATTAACCAGTAAGTAAACAAAGTAGACAAGCCATGTGATTATTTCAATAAATACAAAAAAATGATAATATTCAATACCCATTTATTATCTAAAAGAAAAATATTCCACACACTAGAGATAGCCAGAAATTTTCTTAATCTGATAACGGTTATCTACAAAAATGTTAATGATCCATATAACACGGTAAAATATTTACCATTTTCTCCTCCTGAGAATGGCAAGAACATAAGATGTCTACAGCCAACAATCCTATTCAAAAATTGGAGGACCGAGCTAGTTCAATAAAGCAATAAAAAAGTAAAAAGATTGAAAAAGAATTAGTAAAATTGTCGTTATTCACAAATGATATGATTTTTTACATAGAAAGCTCAAATTAATTCTCAAACCATTAGAGATAGTAAGTAAATTTAGGAAAGTTGCTGGGTATAAGATCAACATACCTTGCTTTATATTTATCCCAAGAAGGCAGAATGTTACCTTTCCCAGTCAATAGGTAGGATGTTGATGCCAATGGCACTCTACATAACTAAATAATTTGGAAGAAAACTTGTTATTCACACAAGGGATTCCTGAAATGGGAATGAGGGTACAAGCAGGTCTCAGCAGGCCTCTGTGGGTTGGGCCTATATAGTAGCAAGGGGGTGGGACTGGAGAAATAGTCCCAAGTGACAGCTGGTGGTTTGCCAGCTTTGACTTTCCCACAGGTGCCATAAAAGGACATTCACTTGGGCTTTCTTACCAATCTGTCCTGATATGGAGCAAAAGGGAAAAGGGAGGTGGGGTTTGGAAGAAGTCAGAAGTCAAACATGAAAACATGGAATCAGACTCTGTGCTACATAACCCAAATAAATCATATGCTTGCATACCAGTAAACGTCACTTGGAAAATGAAATTTAAAAGAAATATGATTTATAAGATCATCAAAATGCATCAAACACCTGGGGAGAAATGTAACAAAAGATTAAAAGATCTTCATTCTGTGAAAACTACTAAGCATTAGGAGGAAAATTTTTAAAGAACTTAATAAATAGAGGGATATGCTATATTAATGAATGTTATGATTCATTGTTGTTAAGATGTGAATTCTCCCCAAATTGATCTATAGATGTCATTTAATCCCAATAAAAATCCCAGCAGGTGTTTCATGGAGACTGACAAAACTACTAATGAATATAGAATCTGAGTCAGAAGATTTAGCTTGGTGATCATAACGGCAGGTATTATAATATTGAACTGAAATTACCTATTGAATTCATCCCATGATGGGAAACAGAGTTTCCAAAAGAAACAAACACTGGTTTTGAAGATTAGTGTACACTTTCTTCTGCAGACACTGCTGAAGATGCTGTGTCCACGTTTCTACTTCAACTCTTTTCTCTTCTTCCAGGGTGGCCAATCTCCCATTTGATGGACATATTAGTCCCTTTTAAACCAGTATGATATATTGGTCCCCGTTAAGCCAGTATATTATGCTCCACAAACTCAGGGTGCAAATGAGGTCACAATGAATTTTAACGAATAGCTTAATCTCTTTCCCCATCCTTAACCTTATTATCAGGGAAAAAAAGAGTCTCTCTTTTCAGGTTTTTCGTCTCCCCACCCACTCCCAATTTATCAAATAACTTTTGAGCACACTGCATGCAAAGAGTTCTTCCAAAAACAATGCGAGGCAAGGAGTGAGCTGGAGGTTGCCACTGCTTTTTCTTCTGGCTTCCATGTGGTACACCAGCACAAATGTGATCCTGCAGTCAATGTGCCCATGATTGCTTGGAACCCATGAGAAGGTTTACATCCACGCTGCAGAAGAGCCTAGGAAGGTTGTAATATGTTTAAATTTATAATCCAGTGCTCAGCTAGTATTCCCCAAGTATATTCATTTTGCAGGAAAAAAATTGGTTTAGAGAATACTCTAGCATCAGAAATAGATTGTACTCAATTCAGAACCCCCGTCATATCTTTATACCATGGTGTGGGCCTGGTTTACTAACCTAAGCAACTACTTACCTAAGCCCCACTATTGACTCACCACATTTTCTCACCTCCTCCTTCCATTTCCTTGAACAAAAACAATGTTTTTAAAAAGTGCTCTTCAGAGTGCAGTCCAGGAACCTGCAGTATCAATTTCACCTGGGAGTTTGTAGGAAATGCAGATTCTCATGTCCAGTTCCTAACCTTCTGAGTAAGAAACTCAAAAGGTGGGAACTAGGAATATGTGTTTAACAAGCTTTCCAGTTGATTCTTTTCCACAATGAAGCTTGCCTGGCACTGTTTAAAGGTGATTTGATATCTCTACCTACAATGAGACAGGTTTTTTCATAATTTCAAACAGGTTACAGTTCTCACTATGTCAAGTCCATTCTATGTGTTTACCTACCGATTTCTGCTCTGTGTAACTCTTTAATGCTCTTAGCCATTGGAATATTTGGAAAGTACAACCAGTTTCTGAAATAAAACTTTACATTAGAGAAACACACACTCATGGAAATCCAAGGTATTGTACAAAAGAAAGTGACCCTTTACCCTATAGTCACCTATTAGTCTAAACTGAGTCATTTTGGTGTGAGGGATAGAAGCCATAATTCTTGAATGGACTGCCCTTTTCTCTCTATTGCAATTCTGTGTCTGTCTTTTAAAAAAATCCTCCTTCCCTCTGCCATACCCTGCATCCTCATTGTCTCCCTATACACACTCAACTTAATTAATATCATGTGTAATACAATCTGCCACAAGGAACCCAGGAATACTTGGTAAGTCATAAAACTGGCATTGCTAATTCTCTCTATATTATGCTCTTGGTTTTAGAGTACAGCATTTTGGACAGCATTGTGCATTTTAAAAGAGTTAGGGAAGGGATACAAGCACATATATAAAGATGCTCAGTTTTTGAAAGTATAATATAAATGCCAATATTTTAAAACCTGTAGTTGTTGGGGAGACTGAGGAGTGGATACGAAGAGAAGGGCGCCAGAGGGAAGAAATCCTTTCAGTACTCTTAACCTTAACCATAAAAGCAAGCAGAAGGGATGTTCTTGCAACAATCTTGGAAAAAACTGCCTTCCCCATGGATTGTGAAGACCAGACTCCTTGAACAATATGTTCTGGCTTTCTTCTTTTTCTGGTGCAATTGAACACACAGAAAAGCCCAAAAACTCAGAAGTATTAAAACATGTCCCATATGAAGTTAAAAACAGATTAAACTTTCCTTCTTTGGTTTCACCAATGCTTTAGTTTTTTAAAAGTAAAGAAAATTTTTCACCGACTTAAAGAAGGTTTGCAAAACTTTCCTCATTTTTCTACTCACAGGTCCGGAAGCTATAGAAGCAGCTTCTGCATTTCTTAATACAGAGTAAAGCCCCTCTTCCCTCCCACCTCCATCCCTCCATCTTCCTCTGCTCTCCATCAGAAGGCTGTTTGGCAAATTACAAAGAATAATGTGGTCTTTTCTGACAGTTTGGCCTGGGAGCCCCAAATGTAAACTCACATCACTGCTACCAATGAATGATTTTATTCATTTTAAAGTACTTATTTTCTTTTATTCAAATACACTTTTTATGACACGTAATACAGCAAGAGGAAGTGGAATAAGTTTATTTCAGAAGAGAGATTTACATGACTACCTCTACATTAAAAATATTAAAAATTACTCTTTCTAAAATTCCCATCTAAAACTGTATTCATTTTTGCATATTCAATGCCCAAAACATCAAGGTGTATGTGGGTGTGCGTATGTTTATGGTTATGTGGGTCTGGTTTGTTTAGAGAGAGGTTCCACTTCACCATTGCCACCCACTTTGTCTTGAAACCGAAGGTATTCTGAGGTGCCCCTGGTTACCTGGAAGTGAATTCACCATACTTCAGTACCAGCACGTCTCTCTTCAAAATGTGGCTCAGGAGTCACTAAAGGAAACCACACAGTGTTAAGACTAAACATTCTTGAGTAAGCCTCAGTTATGGCAAATTCAACAGCCTAGCCGTTGAGAGAGCAGTTACCGAAATTTTCCAAATAAATAAAGCAAACAAGTTACTTCAGGAAGAAGTTCACATCTATATGATTTATAATACTGGGAGTTGGCCCATTGAGGCAAGAGGAACCCAGTGAACCAGCAGTAAACCAGAGGCCACCCAGGCACTCAGGATGCCTCCAAGGTTTTAGTTCATGTTCAATCACCTACTGAATCCTCACTAGGAGGTGTTCTGTTTAGGGAGGTGACAGCGTCTTATAACATCTTGCAGGACTTACTGGCTTGAACTTTATCGTTCAGCCTCTAAATGGGTTAATATTAACAGGAAAAAAAATAGGGATCCTATTTAGAGGCTTCTGGCAGCAAGCAAATAGAGAAAAAAAATGCCCCTCCAAAATCAATGTTTGCTTTGCTGAGGGCCTCCTTAGGTGTACATTGGAAACAATTCTGTCTGTCTACCACAGTTAAGTCACCCTGCAGCCTCCTATGCCAGCCAGGAGTACTTAGCAGTCCAGAATCAACAGGTTGCTGCTGTTGAGCAGTACCAGAACACAGGGGCAAAAAAGAATGGAAAATGTT
This sequence comes from Macaca thibetana thibetana, assembly GCF_024542745.1. Classification (NCBI taxonomy): domain Eukaryota; kingdom Metazoa; phylum Chordata; class Mammalia; order Primates; family Cercopithecidae; genus Macaca; species Macaca thibetana. The sequence continues at coordinate 28,778,251 of NC_065588.1, read as the reverse complement.
ATATGTGACACAGCAGCCTTGATGGATGAAGATGATAAAAGATGAGAGGCACCCTGGGGAGTCCTGCCTCTCTGACCCCCATCCACTGACCTCAAACTGGGCACCATCTCCAAGGATCATTTCCAATCATTAGCGCAAAAACTACTGCTCTGTAGCTGGTCTCCATATGTCATTCTCAGGCACTTCCAAATTAAAGCACCCACACCCACGTGCATTCACACACACACACACACAACATACCATATATATATTGTGTAGGAGGGTATGTATTGATGGAGAAATTGAAACACGCTTAGTGCTCTTGCAATCACAACCGTGTATCTCTCTGCCTGGGTAAATATTATACAGGTATAGCATTAGACAATAAAGCACATAAAGGGTACAAATGCCACCTGATTAAATTAACCCATGCATATTCTTAGGCAAAGGACCTAACTTCCTGCAAATGGACTGGCCATTAACTAATAATACAACCCAATTGTTCAGTCTCAGTATTTTATTCAGATTATGAAGTGGCTATTAAATTAAATATTAAAATAGCTTATCCCAAAGTAGTCAAATAAACTCTATTAGTCTAATACTATGACATAACTCTTTAATCAGTTAATTACATTAACAATTTACCTTCTTCTTATTAGCATTAAGACGATAACAGAACAAAGCGTTTCTAAGCTCTCGGGCAGGGGTGTTCTGTCATTGGTTGAACTTTGTATTCATATATTTATGCAACTTTTGTAAAAATTATGTGCAATCAAACAATAAGTTGTACTTTACAGAGAAGTAGTGTTTTAAGTATAGACAATTAAGACATATTTATAAATATTTTAAATAACATTCCAAATATTTATCTCAGTGAAACAGTCTTTGAGCGTGACAAATACATGCGTATATCTTGGAACATGTCAGAGATAGATAGATATGTGTAAGTCATTGGTTATTTGTCATTCTATGACACTGCAGTTACATGACAGTCAACAGGCAGGGAGAAATAAGATAGATTTTAAAGATGGAAGAAATAGTATTTTAAAGCAAGACAAGATAATGATTATGAAGAAAGAACCAAGAACAATAAAACCAGAAAATGGAAGCATTTATCGAAAGGAAGCCTAAGTATCAAAAAGATTTTAAAGAAGCTGAATATTTTTTAATGGCACAAGAAAATATATGTTTTGAAAGATAATAAATATTTTTCAATATAAGACATAAACAAAACTTATCAAATTAGTATAACCTATGAATATAGAGAAAATTAAAACAAAATGTGTCTCTTTGTGAGACTATAAATCATTAGAAAGCACTTAGAGATAAAAAAGATTGAAAAGCAAAAATTATGGCAATGTCAGAATATTTTACAAATTTTAATGAAACAGGTAAAGAAGAATATGGAAAATGGAAAAGACTAATCTGAGAAATGAAAATTCTAAAGCAGGACTGACAAATCAAAATCAGAGTGTATGGTCTTTTCTTATAACTGTATTTTCTTTAAAAATGGTTCATAAAGGTTTATTTTAGTTCATTGAATTAAGGAACCTAAAAAGACAGAAGGTGAGGAAACAATTTTAGAATAAATAAGATCATTTTGGATTGAATACAAAATTCTCTACTAGAATCACTGTAGCAGTGTAATCTGCACCTTTTAGATAAAGCTATCGTAACAAGAAAGTGTTGTGAGATCTAGTCAATAATAGGAAGATTTCCTTATACAATGTGGAGCAGAGTTTCTAAATGGTCCTTTGTAGACAGACACATAGCATGAGCAAAAAAAAAAGCCCCTGAGGTTTAGGAGTTTTCTCTGATGGCAGCAGAGCCTGGCCTATTCTCACTGATACAGTGAGAGTGAAGAATAAATCTGTTTCCTATGAAGTATTCTTTTTGTTTGTTTGTTTGTTTTGAGATGGAGTCTCATTCTGTCACCCAGACTGGAGTGTAGTGGCGTGATCTTGGCTTATTGCAATCTCTGCCTCCTGAGTTCAAGCAATTCTCTTGCCTCAGCCTCCCGAGTAGCTGGGATTACAGGCACCCACCACCACACTCAGCTAATTTTTGTATTTTTAGTAGAGATGGGGTTTCATCTTGTTGGTCAGGCTGGTCTCAAACTCCTGACCTCAGGAGATCTGCCTGCCTCGGCCTCCCAAAGTGCTGAGATTACAGGCGAGAGCCACCATGCCTGGCAATTATTATATAACCAAGGCCAGATTTAGCCACATATATATACACAGTTGACCCTTAAAAAACATAGGTTTGAACTGTGCGGGCCTACTTATATGCAGATTTTTTTTCAATAAAAGTTACACCATGTGTGTACACCTCTCCTATCTTCCCTTCTACCTCCTCCACCTCTTCCACTTCTTCCACCCAAGACAGCAAGATGAACTCTTCCTCCTCCTCCTCAGCCTACTCAATTTGAAGGCAATGAGGACAAGGACCTCTCTGGTGATCGTCTTCTACTTAATTTTCTCCTTCTTATGATTTTCTTAATGACATTTTCTTTCTCTAGTTTAGTTTGTTGTAAGAATACAGTATGTAATACATATAACATGTGTTAATCAACTGTTTATGTTATCGGTGTGGCTTCAGGTCAACAGCAGGTTATTTGTAGTTAAGTTTAGAGGGAGTCATAAATCCTTGTATGATTTTTGATTGCACAGGGGTTGGTACCTCTAACCCTTGCCTTATTCAAGGATCAATTGTATATATACATATAGATTTTAACCACAAATTCTTAATGCTGCTTATAGTGTAAAGTGAACAACTGATTTCATTCTTTCCAAAGATGAAAACACTCTAGGGTTTTGAGGAGACAACTGGGGAAATTATCACCAGTAGGTGACACTGACTGTGGGTCTCATATTAAAACTTAGACTCTGTGGTTGTAAAGAAAAGCAGGGGCAAAGGTCACGTGACAAGAGAAATGAAATTTCTCCAATTAAATTCAAGCAAGTGTGTGAATGATGGACAGCGTCTATCGAGGAAGGCTTGAAATATAAAGAGAAACAAGAAGATACAAAGCAAAGGTGAAGATGAAGGCAGATGATAATTTTTAATACAGTCTATTTTCATTCTGTTCGGAATCTGGAGGATGTCCTCCCATGAGCTTGCCTACTGTTGTCTGGAAGGCATCCAATCCCAGCATCCAACTGAGACACTGGTGATCTGATCTCCAGTGATAAGCTGTGGTGGGAAAAGATCAGAAAGATGACCAAGGGATGAGGCTGGAGAAGGATGTATCTCTGAGGCCTCCCAAGGAAAAGCAGCAAAAACAGATTTTTAAAACAATCAAACAAACAAAAACATAACTAGCGAAGCTCAGCAAGTGGTCAAAGATTTCCTGGTTTTTGTGTAATAGGTTAATGAAATAGCTCTGGAGCCCCCTCAATTCTTTTGTGGTTAGTTTTGGTTGGAAAGTTGAAATGGAGTATTTGTTTGTGTGTGTATTCCCTACTTGTTTCCACAAATAATTTAAGTGCAGAGGAAAATGATACCTACCAAATGACATAGGTACCCAAGTTGGTGAAGACAGATTTGTATGTTTTTCTCCTGTATACCTCGATATTATTTGAAATTTGTACAAAGAGTATACATTCATATATTACTTTGGAATTTCAATATGTAAGAACTTAAAATGGCTTTGAAGCGTAGCCTGTATTTGATTCTTTTACCTCTGCTCAGTTGAGAGAACAGGATAAGAAATTTCTTTTCGGTGAAGTGGCCAATCGCAGACTGAAGATCCTAGGAGGAAAAGGGAAAAGTATAGCAGAGTAACTCATCACAAACTGAAACCTGTACAATCAGTGACAGATCAGAGTTGGGCTCACCTGAGTGTATGGGGAAAGTACAGAGGGTAACAGTTCAGAGTGCACCTGCAGTAGAAGAGTTCTCGTTCAGAAATTTGTCAGTCACTACTCGCTGTATACAAAAGCAAAGACTGAAGTTGGGCAGGTCAGAATGTGAATCCCATGTCACTACATAGGAGCCATGAATGTTGGATAAGTATTTTCACGGTTCTGAATTTGTTTCCAAATCCATAAAATGGAGATATTAGTGTATATCTCCTGAGACTGTTGTAAGGACAACTATAAAATGTAGCAAAAGTCATCAGTCAATGGTAGCAATTGCTGTCAAGAGCCTCTTTGAAAAAGAAAAATGATGGGCAAGACATTAAGAGAGAATATAAAAACGTATATGGCTGTAAAATTATACATTTAACATCTGCCTGGATTATCTAAAAAGATGAGGTAAAGTTTGAAGCAAGAAAAAAATTGTGTAGCTCAAGGATAAAGGAATAGTTTAATGTAAAAAAGAAGGCTAATGAAAAACCCTAATCATTCTCAAAATATACAAATGAGATGGGAAAGAGGGATGAAAAGCCATTCTCTTAATCCACACAAAGACATAAATTTAAGTTTAGGAATAGAGAATAAATTAGTTTCTTTTTTTTTTTTTTTTTTTTTTTTTTTTTTTTTTTTTTGAGATGGAGACTCTGTCGCCCAAGCTGGAGTGCAATGGCACAATCTCGGCTCATTGCAACTTCTGCCTCCCGGGCTCAAGCAATTCTCCTGCCTCAGCCTCCCAAGTAGCTGAGGAGCAGCACTCGAGTAGCACCCACCACCACACCCAGCTAATTTTTGTATTTTTAGTAGAGATGGGGTTTTGCCTTGTTAGTCAGGCTGGTCTCGAACTCTTGACCTCAGGTGATCCGCCTGCCTCGGCCTCCCAAAGTGCTGGGATTGCAGGCGCGAGCCACCGCGCCTGGCCAGAAGAAATTAGTTTCTAAGCATGAGGAGCTCTGTATCATATTAATGGGTGATATCACGAAATGTTTCCCTAGGTAGTTTTTGAGATCAGTTGACACTTCTAGCCTTGATAGTATGGATGTTGCAGAGCTATGTGCTGAAATATATCAAGTTTCAGGAAAGTAAAGCAGTTGAATAAGGATGACTCCAAACAGCTTTGAAAGTAAATGAAGGGAAAAACAAGAGGAATTTAGATCAGGAGACCACTTAAGGCTTTTAGAGTGGAATGAAAGGTCACAAAACAAAAAGGACAATGGAAATGATTCAGATGAAGATTTCTGTATATCACATTGATCTAGACATTTTAGCGGTTGTGAAAGCATATTGGTAGGTTGAGACTGAGGTGTAGAGAGCTTTGAAACTCGGGTTTAAGGCACAAACAGGGTGTTGAGGCAGTGAGTCCCAATGTGGTATTCCTAGCAAGGTGACCAAGTTTCACGGGTCATTTAGACACGGGGATGCGTAGGAAGGAAGGAAGTGAATACGGTCACTTGCCAGCTAAAATTCCATCTTGGAAGGATCCGTGTTATCTCCCCTCCTCCTCCCTACGAGCTAGAAAATCATATTTTCTTCTTTTAGTTATTTTTAATTGACCTCCATCAGTGCACCTCAGAGAGCAGGGGGATGTCAGGATCATAATTCAACTTGAGAACCGTGTGAAGCAAGGTGAAAGTTTTCACAACACTGGAAAATCTAAGAATTTGTCTCAAACACAGAGCTTAGAGTGCCCGACTCCATGAAGAAATTGACGTTTTTACCTAAAATAACTGTTCAAATTGTACATTTGCTACGTTTTATAAACATCAGAAGGGCACCACTGACACCCAAGTGAAAAATCCCCACCTTGGCCAAAATGGTTTCACATAAAAACAACTTAGCTACCAAGGAAAACTTTCTGCACTCCTTGTGCCCAGGGGAATCTGGGGCAGGAGAGCCTGTGCCTACCTCTGCGAAGAAGCAAAGACTTTAACCCCACATGGGAGAAGTGCTTTCAGGTTGAAATGCTACTGGCTTTAGCATCCGTCTTTTTCTCTTGGGAGTAGAGTAGGTACCTCCCAAATTCATTTTTTCGAGCAGGCCCACACTGCTATTTGTCTCTTGTCCACCTTTTAACTTGCTCTGTATAAACATTTCACCCTCCGCCGCAGACAGCCGCCCACCTCCGCCTGCCTGCCTGCCTGCCTGCCTCCCTGCTTGCTGGCCCTCCCCTCCCCAGGTTTCAGCTGGAGGAACACCTAGCAAACAACATGCGCTTTGGGGCTCAATGTTCTTCAAGCCTGCCAGTTCTTTCAGGAGGTCGTTTACATGCTTGGCTCCTACTTCAATGAGCTACTCTGGAGCGACCAGTGAAAAGTGCTTTTGCTCCTGGAAAATATTGGAGTACTTTGTTGCAAATGGTGAATCCATGGCTCCCAGTCATCAGAGATAACAGCTGGTGCGGTTGAATTGGCCATTTCTTAGGGAGTGATTTTACTACCATGAAGTATGATATAGCAACTTCAGCTCCCAATTTATGTTTTGTAAATAATTTGCCATTTGTCTGCGATTCTTCAAACTTCTTTTGGCACTGCCTACCTGGTCAGTCTCTTGTTTGTAGATTGCCATGATGCATAATTCTTAATGGGCCAAAAAAAGACACAAAGCTAACATTTACTCATTACATTCACATCGTGTGTATGAGGAAAAACACCGCCTTGCTCACACTCTTTAGAAAAGACATAAATTTTGACAGGAAAAATATTTCAAGGGGAGCTCCGTGTATTTCTACTGAGTTGTAATGGCAATATTATCAAATTAGTTTGTGTTGCCTCCAACTTAATATTTTCATTTGGTTCTTTTTCCCCTTAAGTGTACTATAAAAAGATGATTAATCAAAAAAGAAGGGTTACCTTTGATTAAGGAAGTTAATTATGAGTGGCTGACTTGATGTGGGTGGGAGGTTTCACTCAGCCATGTTATTTTCTTCTCCATGGGAGAGCTAGAAAAATGGGCCATAGGCAAAAGAAGGAATCACTGGGAGTAGTAAAAACTTGAAAGGAAACTTCAACTTTCCCTGCCATCGTCAATAAGCAATGCCGAAAACGTGTCTTTGTCTACATTTTCTTGCACATTTAATGGGCCTCCTGGTGCTATTTAAACATTAACCACGTTTCCAAAACCCATGATGAATTATATAAATAATGGCCATAATATTATACCCATTTTATGTTGGGGAGGCTGAGTCAAAGATGAATTATAAGAAAGAAAAGTGTTTTCATTATTGCTGAGTTTACTCCTGGAGTCCCACGAAAAGTATTTAAAGAGAGGTAGAGTTGCACGCATGCACTTTGGAGCCAGAACGCCTAGGTTGGGTCACTGGTTCAGCCCCCTGGCTAGCTGTGTGAAGAATGGGAACCTCTCTATGCCTCAGTTTTCTCATCTGTAAAGTGGACACAATAATGGTAGTCTCCTTCCAGAGTTTGTTTGGAATATTAATTGAGTTAATTTGTGAAAACTACTTGGAACACTGCCTTACTTACATAATGCTAACTGGTAGCTATTGTTATTGCTATTATTGTGACCGGTCATAATGTGTAAGTACTAAATAGAAGAAACAATGTTGAACAGAAAAACCAAACAAAAGGTAGCTATTTAGCCTCTTCAGCTCCCAGGCATTTCTGTGTCTGCCTGGTCTATCAGCCTTCAAGGGTGCTTTTCTGGCTAAAGAAAAGAGTGTACCCTCAAGTGGAAATAATTATTTACTTTTATCCTGAGACCCTTGTCTCCTGGACATCATTTTTCTGGTGTCCTGGAAAAAAGCTTTGGTCCTGGAAAAAGCTGGTGTCCTGGAAAAAGCTATCATCAACTCCCTATTCTCTCTAAAGAGAGGGTCTCACTGTCCTACAAGGCCAAGCTAAAGAAAGTGTTCCCACTACCTTGGTGATGATTGAGGAAAAAAACCTAATATTGCAATTTGTTCATTGCATTGTGAACGGAACCTGAACACTGGAACACATTTCTGTTTCTAACCGTTTAGTCTTTGCCCCCAAGCCAGGCCTTGTGTCCTTCACACTCAGTGGCTTCTCCTCATGGTCTGGCTAGCAGGGGTGCAAATTAACTTGGCACACAACAGATCGACACATTTTCTCAGCAAAAGTTACGCTTAGGTGTCCAGTCAGAGCCTCATGGGCCCCAGAAGTTCTCCATCTAGTTGCATTCTTTGATGCATGTTTCAAAATCAAATAAAGCCAAATGTTCTCTTTATGCTAACATACTCACTTGCTCAGGTGGGCCTTTTGCTTTGAGGCAGCCTCAACATTTACCACCCCTCTAATGATGAACAAATGATTTCTTCTCTCTAGTCTTGGTAAAATAAGACTGATAAAAGGGAATCTACCTCAGTTGTTGTAGACTAAACCAGACACAGAATGGTTTTAAATGTAGGACAATATTTTTAAATGCTTCATAGGTATCTAGTAAATGTTAGCTATTATTGTGTATGTGCAATGAAGGTTTTGTTTGGTTTGATTGTGGGATTTTAACAAATTGCATTCTCAAGTCAAATTACACATTGGAAAGAGTAGGAATCATATCCTCTGGTTTCTTTGTTTTCAACCAAAGTAATTTATACTGTGCTCTTGTGAGGAAACCATGTCCACTTTGTTACGCCTCTCTGCATAGGAATATGCAGTTTCCTCTACCTACAAATAAATTCTTTGGTCATTTGTTTGTCTGTTTAAATGCTACTCATTCTTCTTCTTAATTGTCACCTTCTTTAGGGGTCAATGTGGTGTCATTTCTCTACTTTCTTTTGGTACATTTATTCTTATTACAGTTCTTGTGACAGGATATAAAAAGTCAACTTTTTAAATATAAAAGACCCCTTTTGCTTTTCTTGAATTTCTTGGCTATGTTAGAATGATGGGATACAAATAAGCCCACCCTGCCCTAAAGTAAAGCAAAGTAGGATTTCTTTTGTTCAAGATTTGACTCAGGGTTTATGGGATCCTCAAAACCTCTTATGAAGGATCCAAAAGATAATGGAGGACACACAAGGAGGAAATAGAGTGTGTGGGGGCTGGATTCTCCCAAAATATCAGAGGAAGAGAAAAGAATTGAGGGGGTAACTAGAGGGTTCTTGCGAGTACAACCGCTGATTCCAGGAGGCGGCCCAAGAAGGAAGAGATCTGCTTTGCAGAAGAAAGGACTTGTGAGGAGTCAGTGTGGGACACATTCTTAGAGTACCCAGGAGCCCCTGCAGCCCTAAGTTATGGCCCAGTTATCTCCCAGCCCTCACTGAAGAGTGGGAGAAGGTCCTCTCTCCTGAGAAAAAGACTTGGTTTTATTTCCTCTTTTTCTGCCAGGTCAGCAAGAGTGACTGCCTGTCAATCCTCTAAAGTCCCCTTAGACTTCATCTGATCATGCAACCTTTACACCCCTTCCTCACCTACACAACAGTCCCAGAACACCAAACTACCTAAAAGGGTGAACGACCCAAGGAGGTTAGGGGAGCTTCACACTTAGGAAATTAGCTAAAGACCCACGAATACAGACAGTTCCATTGACTCTTCAGAAACTTCGTTTATAACTGTGGGTTTGCCATCTGTCTCTGCCGTCTTGCCCAGCAACCTGTCAGCACATAGAAGTGCAGTGAGGTGTGGGCAAGGAGATTGTCTCCTCCACCTACCTCTCACTACCATTTGTGCATTCCAAATGTCTGCAACCTTTCCTAGACTATAGTAGGGTATTTTCGTTATGGTGCTTGGCTTTTGAGACATAAACTCACTTGAGCTAACTCAAATAGTATGTTTCAGATTAAGCAAAAAGGGAAAACAATATTTCATGAAATTCCAAGAACAGGAGTTATATATAGACCTTATATTACTATCCAGGCTGCAGATTGATTGTGTCCTGGATTAAGTGCTGAATCCTGGCACAAACATCCACAGTTAGTGGGAAGGGTCATGTGGTCATTAACACAGCTTCAGGGAATTGCCTCTTTGACAGGGGCAGAAAATGAGGCAATTTCTATGAGACAGATGTAGACAGAGTAGGCACTCGAATAGTCATGTCTGGTATACAGGTGCTCCATGAATGTTTCTTGACTAATGGAATGTGTGGCAGTTGAAAGCACATGTTCTGGGGTGTATTAGTTCATTTTCATACTGCTATGAATAAATACCCAAGACTGGGTAATTTATAAAGAAAAAGAGGATTAATTGGACTCACAGTTCAACATGGCTGGGGAGGCCTCACAATCATAGCAGGAGGCGAAGGAGGAACAAAAGCACATCTTACATGGTGGCAGGTAAGAGAGCATGTGCAAGGGAACTACCCTTTATAAAACCATTAGATCTCGTGATTCAGTTACCTCTCACCGGATTCCTCCCATGATACATGGGGATTATGGGATCTACAATTCAAGATGAGATTTGAGTGGGGATACAGCAAAACCATATCATGGAGTAAGAAGCTTCAGTTCAACACTTACTAGCTTGTGACCATGGAAAAAATTACTTAACCTTTTTAGGTTTCAGTTTCATCATTTTTAAAAAAGAGAATAAAAGTAATGTACACACCGTAAAGTCAATGTGAGGATTAAGAGAAATAACCTACGTAAAGTGCCTGGAACATAAGTATTGAATAAATGATAGCTAACAACAACGTGAAAAATCATCACCATTATCATTACTACTACTACTACTACTATTACTACTACTACTGTTACTATATACTTGGATATAAAATGCCTGCTGGCTTTTTCATAGATATTAAACACAAAAAATATGAACAAGAAGATAAGGACACCATAAATATTAAAATACATATAGTATGTGTATATTTTATACATATTTAATATAACAAACTTGAGGTTGGCACAGAAAAGGGAACAGTTTTCTCGAGTAGTTGATGAAGACTTAGACTAGAAGAGTTCCCAAACAGCAAGAGGAAGAAATACAGACAGAAAAAAACTGGCCTTCCTTTGCCTAAAAGATTATCTTGAGCAAATCAAATCAAGAAGAGGTATTTTGCTCCTGACCCCAAGTTATCCGCCCACCTCAGCTTCCCAAAGTGCTGGGATTACAGGCGTGAGCCACTGCGCCAGGCCAAGCTCTTTTAAAATAGACTTTGTCTCTACGAGGCGAGATTCCAGGAGGGAGAAAATTAAAGTCTCCAATTGTCAATTTACCTGTTACCTTTGTCAATTTACCTGTTTTACCTGCCCTGAAACTTCTGGCTCCTTCCTCCCACAAGTTAGTGTTGGGTACTCATTGTATGCTGTACACTGTGTTGGAAGACAGAAAGGAATGAGGCCAAATGCATCTTCTCAAGAAGCCACAGATTCTTCTCAAGAAGCCATTTATTACTTTCAAGAAGTCTCACAGGTTTATTCCTAGGTCAGAGAGCAGGGTCTTTCCACTGGTGTCATTGCCCTTAGACTCCTGGGGTATGTGGACTTCTCCCCATCTGAGCAAAGGATAGGGAAATGCCTTTCACTCTGACCATAATTCATGACAAACAGGAGAGTTTGCAAGAAATGCACACACTCTCCCCAATAGCATAATTTATGAAGCACAAATATCTGAACTATTTTTATCTTAAATCTAAGCAAAAGGTGGGTTTTCTACCATGAATCTGCAGGGTTTCTAGCACCCATACATTTTCTCAAGTTCAACTTTTTCTAAGGTGGATTATAAGTACACAATTCACAATAAAGCACAAGGTGACTTTGAAATGAGCTTTCAGTCTAGCAAGAGTTGCCCTTGTCCTTGTCATCTCTTTCTTGGTGTATTAGTTTCCTAGAGCTGCAGTAGCTAATTACCGCAACCCGTGTGGCCTCAAACAACAGAAATCTATTCTCTGATGGCTTTAGAGGGAGCAAGTCTGAAATCAAGGTGTTGGCAGGTCCCTGCCCTCTCCAAAAATGCTGGGAAAAAAATCTGCTTCGGGTCTTTTTCTCAGCTTTGATGTTGCTGGCAATCCTTGGATTTCTTGGCTTGTATGTGCATCATTCCAACCTCCACCTCCATCATCACATGGCATTCTCCCTATGTGTCCCTCTTTCTGTGTTTCTTCTTTTCTTATAAGGACACCAGCCATAGTAAATTAAGGGCACACCCTATTCCACTATGACCTCATCTTCACTAATTACATCTACAATGACAGTTTATGAATACAGTCACATTCTGAGGTTCTGGGAAATATATGAATTTTAGGATGACACCATCCAATCCAGTACTCCTGATTTCATCCCTAGTTGAGAGTTCCTACATCCATTCCTTGGCCCCAGATAATTGCTCTGGATTCTTTAGGACCTTCGTATGTTCCAAGTGAGAAAGAAACTTACTCACCTGATTCCCATAAGTCTTTTCCTGAGCTTTAGGTACTTTCACCTGTGTTTCTTTTATCTCTTTTCAAAAAGTCTATAGTCCTGGACTCCTGGAAATTCTATTCTCATACCTGGCCTGTTCTGTTTTCCTCAATCCGCTGGTTAGTGAAGCTTGTTTTACCACCAGATATTCAATTTAATTTAGTTAAAAAATTTTTTTTTATTTCCATAGGCTTTGGGGGGAACAACAGTATTTGGTATTTGGTTACATGACTAAGTCTTTAGAGGTGATTTGTGAAATTTTGGTCCACACATCTCCCGAGCAGTATATACTGAACCTAATTTGTAGTCTTTTATCCCTCACCTCCCTCCCACCTTTTCCCCCTGAGTCCCCAAAGTCCATCGTGTCATTCTTACGCCTTTGCATTCTCAGAACTTAGCTCCCACTTACGAGTGACAACATTCGATGGTTGGTTTTCCATTCCAGAGTTACTTCACCTAGAATAGTCTCCAATCCCATCCAGATTGCTGTGAATGCCATTAATTAATTTCTTTTTATGGCTGAGTAGTTTCCGTTGTATACATATACCGCAGTTTCTTTATCCACTCATTGATTGATCAGCATTTGGGCTGGTTCCACATTTTTGCAATTGCAAATTGTGCTGCTATAAACATGTGTGTGCAAATATCCTTTTAGTATAAAGACCTCTGTTTCTCTGGGTAGATACCCAGTAGTGGGATTGCTGGATCAAACAGTAGTTCTAATTTTAGTTGTTTAAGGAATCTTCACACTGTTTTCCAAAGTGGTTTTACTAGTTTACATTCCCACCAGCAATGTAGAAGTGTTCCCTTTTCACCCCAACCATGCCAGCATCTATTATTTTTTGAATTTCTGATTATAACACCTGTTATTCAAAGTCAGCATCCAGTCCCAAGTTCCCCAGTTGTGGGGTACTAGCTTATGTTCTAAATTCTTAGCTTTACCTGAACTTGCCTTTAAAAACTAGAACAAGCCCCTTGGCAAAGACTTGTTTCCTTTCAGGGTGACACAATTTATTTCTATTTTCTGTCTAATGTATAGCATCTGCTCTTTGTTTATAGAGGAGTTAGTGAGACATTCCTTGAGGCTCAGGACTAATCAGCTTCCAGATTTTCTTAATGACTCATCACTCACATGAAGACTTCAAGTTTTCTCAAGTCATAGTATCATAGTATCAAAATAGCAAAAACCTTTAGAAGCACACAATAGAAAGGTACAAATGGATACATTCCTACCCGGAGGAAAAAAAAATATGACACTACTTTAAAGTGCCTACGGATGCTTTGCTTTTAAGTAGTTTATATTATTTTCACTTTGTGTTG